>NW_019154157.1:3996799-4062996 GCF_002288905.1 Enhydra lutris kenyoni | reverse complement strand
GTAAAGCCTCTGCCTTCGGCTCGGGTCATGATCCCAGGGTCCTGGGATCGAGCCCCGCATCGGGCTCTCTGCTCGGCAGGGAGCCTGCTTCCTCCTCTCTCTCTCTCTCTGCCTGCCTCTCTGCCTACTTGTGATCTCTATCTGTCAAATAAAATAAAATAAAATCTTAAAAAAAAAATAATGAATGGGTTTGACTTCTCTTCACTCCTATCACTCGATCCAGTCCTAGCTCCTAGCCAATGGCTCTTATCTCTTATTTGAAGTTATTTCCTATCTCCCCTCACTGCCCATCAGATTTTGGTAAAACTTCATTACTCAGTAAGTATCTCCATTCCTAAACAACTTTACAACGGGTGAGAGATGAATTGTGTTACCTTTGTGTCGCTGGCCTGTGTTTTATTGACCATGTATTTCTTTAAACAGAGTTTTAAAAATTGAAGTCGGTTTCTTTTTTGACCCGTGTCTGGGTTTTTGTTGCAGAGGGGAAGGACTGTTGCTCTTCTCCACATTCGGAATTTATTTTGGTCCCAAGAAGTCCAGTGCTCCTAAGCAGCTGTTAGTTAACAGGCTGCCCCAAATGTCTGAAAAATGGGAGGGATACAAAAATGATGAGCTTATCACTCATTCATTTAGTCATTAATTCATGCAACAAATATGTATTCAGTGCCTACTCTGGGCCAGGCAGCCTTGGCCTAAGTCAGTGACCGAGACAAGATCCTTGCCAATATAGAGTTTGCTCTCTGGCATGTGTGTATTTGGGGCGTGGAAGAGAGACAAAAATAAGTAAGCAAATCATTTAGTATGTTAGAAGGTGATAAATGCCACAGGGGTGGGGAGCGGGGGTCAGGTCAAGGAAGATTGGGATTTGGGGAGAGGGGGCACACTGTCATTTTAAATATAGCAGCCTGGGTCCTGAGGGTGTGATATTTGAACTAAGCCTTCAAAGGGCAGAGAATAGCCTTACACAGTAATCTGCGTATGTATGTATGTGTGTGTGTGTTTTCATGAAAATACCACTAATGACTTTGAAATTCTTTAAACAACTGTATTGAGATATAATTGACAAACCATTAAATTCATCCTTTTACAGTGTATAATTCAGTGGGTTTTAGTATATTTACAGACTTGTGCAACCATCAGCATTATCTAATTCCAGAACATTTTCATCACCCCCAAAAGAAACCCGTTAGCAGTCACTTACCCATTCCTGCCTCCCTCCAGCCTCAGGCAACCACTAATTTACTTTCTTTCTCTGTAGATTTGCCTATTCTGGACATTGCATCTAAATGGAATCATACACCATGTGGTCCTTTGTGACTGGCTTCTTTCACTGACCAAACGTTCTCAAGGTGCATTCATATTGTAGCCCAGTACCAGTGCTTTGTTCCACTGTAGGGATATACTGTTTTTGTTGACTCGTTCATCAGTTGATGGTGACTTTGAATTTCAAATACTGTGAAGTGTCATAGGTGGGCTGTAGTAATGGACTTCCCCCTTAATGACTGGACTGTTCCATCTAGGGGGAGTTTCCTGAGCAGAAACTCTGGGTGGTCCAAATGTGGCAATGAAGATTAGTGGATTTTTTTCGAGTGTATTTTCTATTCCACATTTTGCAAACATTTTTTTTCTACTTTAAAATGTAACCTTGGTAAATTGTTTACCCAAGACAACACTCATTGAGTTTTCTTTTCGTCTTTTTTTTTTTTTTAAGATTTTATTTATTTATTTGTCAGAGAGAGAGAGAGAGAGAGCGAGCAAGCACAGGCAGACAGAATGGCAGGCAGAGGCAGAGGGAGAAGCAGGCTCCCCACAGAACAAGGAGCCCGATGCGGGACTCGATCCCAGGACGCTGGGATCATGACCTGAGCTGAAGGCAGCTGCTTAACCAACTGAGCCACCCAGGCGTCCCTCTTTTCGTCTTTTTAGTATTTTGGGTGTGGTAGCAAATAGAAGCAGATCATCCTAACCAAATTATTTGCGGATATCTGAAGAAAGCCATTTTGCTGAGAGAAGGAAAAGTCCACGGAGGAAGTGGGAATTGAATCTCAATTTTGAGGGAAGAGTTTGATTTTCATAGGACTAGAAGAGGACGGAAAAGGCACTTTCCAAAGGGGGGCGGGGACTTGAAAAGTTTATCTCCTGGGCGACTGGGGACCCCCTGGGCCCTGGAGCATGTATTTGCTACTTTAAATTTGCAGCCATCATTCTGTGCATAAAGACTGATGGTATTGGAATACTCTGGCCTTCTGCACACGGAGAGACTCAAAGTTCCGGAACCCTCTTGGGCGGGTGTTTGAGTTACAGCTTCTGGGCTGCAGAAGGATGAAGTCCATCAGAATCCCATGGTTAAAAGGCTCCCACCTCAGCCCCCCAAGTTGAGTAACTGTCTTAGCGACACTGGGGCAAGAATCAGACGCGTCTCGAGAGGCATGGCTGAGCTGCAACCGGCTGTGACCCGCGCGGGCATCTGCCATTCGATCCCAGAGGCGGGGGGTGAGGGTCGAGAGCCGGGTGCGGGCTCCCGGGAACTGTGGATTGGGGCCGCAGAGCCGGGAAGGACAAGGCCCTAACTACCGCACGGGACCAGGAGGCGTGGAGCCTCCAGAGAGAACGCAGTCGCCTGGCAGCAGGATGCTGTCCGGGTTCCCGCCGAACTCTGGCAACCGCGACGAGAAATGTCTGCCGCTGGGGGCGGAGCGCGGATGAAGGGGTGGGGCTACAGCGTGGGGGCGGAGCGAGGATGAGGGGGCGGGGTACAGATGAAGGGGGAGGGGCGGAGAGAGGCCAATGGGGCGGAGCAAGACGGTAGGCGGAGCGAGAACAATGGGGTGGAGCGCAGGCGGTCGTCGGAGGGGCGGGGCTGGGACGAGGGGGCGGAGCGAGCTCGGGGGCGTGCCCGGCCTTCGGGCCGCCCCCCGCCGCGCCCGCCCCGCCTTCCCGCTCCCCCCGGCGGCCGCGGCGGTCGAGTGCGGGGAGGGAGGGGAGAGCGGGTCACGACGTTGCCGGGGCGGGGATAACCCCTCACGTGGAGCAGATGAAAGGGCCGCGGCGCGACGGCCGGGGGAGCCGAGCCGAGCCTGCGACCCACAAAGCCGCCGCCGCCGCCGCCGCGATGGGGCTGTGAGGCGTCCGCCCGCGCTCGGTCCTCCGCCGGCCCGCGACTATGCCCGGCCGCGCCCGCCCTCCGCGCCCTCCCGCCGCAGGACCATGAGGCCGCGCTCGGGCGGGCGCCCAGGGGCCCCGGGCCGCCGCCGCCGCCGCCTCCCCGCCGCCCCCGCGGCCCCCGCGGCCGCCGCCTGCCGCCGCCGCCGCCGCTGCCGCTGCTGCTCGGGCTGCTGCTGGCGGCCGCGGGGCCCGGCGCGGCGCGGGCCAAGGAGACGGCGTTTGTGGAGGTGGTGCTGTTCGAGTCGAGCCCGAGCGGCGACTACACCACCTACACCACCGGCCTCACGGGCCGCTTCTCGCGGGCCGGGGCCACGCTCAGCGCGGAGGGCGAGATCGTGCAGGTAGCTGCCCGCCGCCCGGGCCCCGCGCCGCCGCAGCCACAAGATGGCTCCGGGGGCTGCGCCCGCCGACCCCGCCGCGGGCTGGCGGGCGGGCGGGCGGGAGGGGCGGCGAGGAGGTCGGCTGCATCCCTCCCCGGCCGGCGGGCGGGACGCGGCCTCCAGGGCGCAGCAGCGGGGGGCGAGTGCACGTGGGGACTCTGTCTCCTGTGGGTCCGGGGGGCGGGAGGGGGACCTCGGGTCCGGATACCCACGTTGGGGCGGCCCCCTTGGGCCGGTTGGGCATTTCGGTTTGCCTCAGGTGGAAGTCCTGGAACTACCTGTTGAATGCCAACTTTGGAAAGAAGAGTGATGAAGGATGGGGTGGCTTGTTTCAGGTCACAGGCTTTGCTTTCCATCCTTGCGTGTTCTTTTTGAGAGTAGTAGCCAGGTTTGTCCGCGGACTGCACATTAGGTTCTTTCCTGGAGCCTGCCGCCAGCTTCACCTGGGCGCTGACCCCCCTGCAGGGCTCTGGACATGCAGCAGCAGGCAGGGAAGCAGGGGGAGCTGGCCGAGGAGTGGGGATCGCTAGTGCCCTGGAGTGGCCGGAGAAGGCAGCCTTCGCTGCGTGCCTCAGATTACAGAGGGTGGGAGGGAGACTGCCTGCCCGCTCCTGGGCCAAGGACTTCTGCGGAGGGCCTGGAAATCGGGAGATAGGGTCGCTCACTGACAGGGCCTCCCCACCTTGCTCCCAATGAGAGAGGTCTGCATTCCAAAGGGAGCTGGCGAGGCAGAGCTTTTAAGCCGTGCCTACACTTTGGAGGAGGGACTGAGTTGAAGCCTCTGCGGTTGCTGAGCTGGGTAGATGCCTTCCCGCTTCCTTGGCTATGATTTTATCAACTTGTTAGTAGACTGCCAGCGCACTTATGGCGGTTAATATGCATGCTTCGGATGCGGGCGATTTGAAATGGTTGGCTTGATTGGAGCCTTTTTGGAGGTGATGGGATGGCTGCAGGGCTCTGAGCTTGGGGCCTTCTGTGCTTTACTCTTGGATGACTTATGAATGAAAAGAGGGGAACTGTACGGATGATTGCATGGCAGCCTCTTCCTTTCCCCTCCGGTGGTGCATACTCAGCCCTGTGTGTATAGGACAGGGAGCTGTGCAGCTTGGCTCCTTAGAGGTGTGTCCTTACAAAGATGGGGGAGGCACCCTTGCCAGGCATTAATCAGCAGCATTGCCTCACAGGGCTCTTATCCCCATCTTAAACTTCTGCAGGGTAAATACAAGGGGAAACACATATTTGAGTCCTGTGACTACATATGTTAAAGGCTTTGGACTTTTTTCCTTGCTCTTGTTATAACTATGGTCTTTAATTTATAAGCTTTAGAGAAGATGGTCTACTGAAGATTCCTACACATTTTAGTGGCGGTCTTCAAGAATAGTTTGAATCTTAAAGCCTGCTCCTTGTAGCTCCTTGTTTCTCTTTGAGGCTTTCACTGTGCCCTGATGGCTTTAGAAATGTTTGATTTACAGCTTTCTAAGAGAAAAGATGTTTTAATGTGGCACTTCACTTTTTGAAGGAGACTTTTGAAGTTTGCGATTTTTATCTGCAGTGTTTTAACTTGTACTCTTTCTCCACCGTAGTTTGTCTGGCGGGCTATCCATTATGGTTAGTGCTGGGTTTTGAGATAATCCTGGGTTCACCGTTTAATTCAAAATTAGCAGTTTAAACACACCATTTGTAGCTATTTTATCCTTGTGAGTAGAGCGGGAATGTATGAATTTGGCAGAAGGAATCTGTTCTCTTTTGAATCTTTTTGAAGTGCTTATCTAACTCTTTTGCAGTCCATTAGCTTAGTGCCCCCCCCAAATTAAGTCAACACTTGCTAAGTAAAGAAAAATGGCTTAAATGGTATTTAATAAGTAGAACTGTTAAGCAATCACTAATAGGTGTCCTTAATTCCTTTATACTGCACAGTGTGTTGGTGAGTTTATCTGAGCTGTCTGAATAGTCATTTCTTGCTGTTCTTACTCCATATCTTTAATAACTTTATTGTGGGGGCCTACTTGCTGAACCTCTCAAGTGCAGAAACGGAGCTCAGCGTGGCTCTCAGGGCCATGTGCGTACAGAGGCTGGCACGCTTTTATTAGTTCTTCGAATACTGCTCGAACTGAAGTAACTGGCGTGGTCCCTGTCAGCCCTGAAAAATGATTTTGTAAGGGAAGCTGGTGTTTCAGGACTGCTGGGAGGAAATGTAACATTTTGTATGAAAAATGACAATGTAGAAGAAACAAATTGATATTCAGCTTCAGATTAATCATGTTTTTTCGTAAGCACTTTATTGAACTTCTCAAACCTTTTATTTGCTATCTTAAAATAATCGTGCGTGTTTTGCTCTTTAATCTCTTATGATCTTCAGAGCTGAGTTCATTTTCCAATAACTAAACCTAAACAGTGACACTGAAGCATTGCTTGTGTTATTTCCAGTGGGGTTCGGTAGTGCTGTTGTTCATGGTTAAGGGGAGAAAAAGACCCTTTTGGGAGTTTCTTTACTTTAAGCGTTCTAAGATAGGAAATTGGTTTGCATGACTGTTTTTCCTCCCTCCCCATTACATACAGTGACAGAAGATACCTTATCACAGTCTGGTTTGCCCCAGATACTTCTAATTAGAGTACCTGTTGGTCATTTGCATGGATTAGGGGAAGGGAGGCCTGGTTGAGAGAGAGAGAGAGAGAGTGCGAGAGCAAGAGCGATAGTAATTCAAACCTTGGGATTAGTCACCAGGATTTTTGGTTCTCTCCTTGTGCATTTTAGGCTTAAATAACTTTTCCAAGGTCACCAGTGTGCTCTCTTAAGAAGAGAGATTTTTTTTTCTTTTTTGACATCTTCATCTGTGAAAGTAGTGGAAACAGTGTGTGGATATGAAATGCTGTTAATTATCTTATTTATTCATGCAGCACTGAAGTCCATTTGCTCCTAAATGTCAGGCATAGAGTGGGAGTGCTGGAGGAATTAATTACAGCTCTGTCATTCTGAAGTGTGGAACTTTAAAGTGCTCTTAGACATATTGATACATATTTCAGCTTTGAACCAATTTGTTGCTATTATGAGATCATTATCTGAAACTTGCAGACTTGGCTGTGAAACTCACATGGTTAGTGATGTTAAATAAAGGCCTGATTAAGCACTGGCCAGTGGTATGTGGATTGGTTAAACAAACAAAGAAAATTTGCATCGCTAGAGATGAAAGATTGGTTTAAAGTGGAAAAGCATTTTTCCCCCTTGAAGTCAAATATTTAGAAATGCTTAAAGAAATTCATTTGTAGAAGGACGCTGAATGATAGGTTTTGTGTAACTTTAAAATTGGCCTTTCTGTATCCTGGGATAAGTGTTGAATGGTCTTGAAAGCAGAGGAAAGTTGAGAACATTTAAGAACTAAGCCAGTGCCTTTAGCTGTGAGGGGTTGGTGGAAGCCGGGTGGCAGGTTAGAAGGGCTGAGGGCATCCTTAAATATCCAGTATTAACTAAGGGCATCACAGGGAATAATTTTAGGAAACTAATTCCTCTGCCTTGTTTCCCTGTCAGTGTGTTTCTGCAGTTCAGTATTTGATCAAACACTTTTCTTTTCATCTCCGTTTTAAGTTAACGGGCCTGCCTCTAAAAATTGACTTGGCCTCATAGAACAATGTGTGCTGGCAGCTGACCTGGATTTACACAGAAAGAGATTGCCGACTGTCTTGTCAGAAGGGCCTTCATAGGTTAAAACAAGCGTTTGATTTGGGAGAAAACATTAGGGCTGTGTTTTATGACCTTATGAATTCTTAGGGTCTCTTATTTTCTGCCCTGTTCTCTAAGATCCCACGGGAGCTGTTAATGCAGCGCTGAATGGAGATGCAGATGGGAGTGGGAGGTTTAAGTGTGGAATCTGCAGACCAGAGGGGAGGTGGTGATGGCCTCCATTTATGGTGTACAGGGCACTGTGCCAAGCACATGTGTTTACTCATCGCCTCCTGACTTTGAATGGAATTAGCAACTACTGTTAACCCATTTTACAGATGAGGAAACTGAGGCTGAGAAAGGCGATTTGACTTATTCCAACCTCACCCAGCTAGCAAACAATAAAACCTGGGTCAAAACCCAAGTCTGTCTGCCCCCTTTGCTCCTGTTTTTGCCAAATAAATAGAACTTGGCTGGTTAGGTTTGGGCATTAATTTGAGTCTAATTACTTTTTTTTTTTTTTTTTAAGATTTTATTTATTTGACAGAGAGAGACACAGCGAGGGAGGGAACACAAGCAGGGGGAGTGGGAGAGGGAGAAGCCGGCTTCCTGCCGAGCAGGGAGCTAGATGCTGGGCCAGATCCCAGGGCCCTGGGATCATGACCTGAGCTGAAGGCAGACGTTTAACGACTGAGCCACCCAGGCGCCCTGAGTCTAATTTCTAAGAATCGAGTATAGGGGTTCTTAACCTGAGGGTCACAGACTTCCAGAGAGGGCCTGTGAGCCCTTGGAACTATATACACAGTTATACACACAATGCACTTGTGAATGTGCTCTTCTGTTTTCCTGAGAAGATACACAGTTTTGCCTCTTGGGAGTTCTCTGATGCCCCTTCTTCCTAAGAGGAAAAAGAGAAGCACTGATCTAATACCCGTCATCAAAGAGTCCATTACTAAGAATCTGGAGTCACGTGGGGCTCCGGCTGGCGAGAGTTGTAGAGAAGTCTACAAGTTCGTGTGTCTCCATAGGGCATATTCATCTGATAAATGTTTACCAAAACCCTATTTTCAGACACTTTATTGCTGTTTTTTAGACTCCGCAGTCTCTTACAGAGACAGACATGTGTATGGATAAATGATAATCCTTCCCAAGAGGGTTTCCCTGTCGAACTGAGCCCTTAGTTCCCAAGACATCCATTGTCTATAATGAATTAACTTCTCTCCTGGGCATCCATCTGGTACTAGTTAAATGCATTATCCTTGGGTGAAGTGAGAAAATAGCCTCTCAAAGAATTTTTGCATTTAGTGCAAGAAGGTGGCGATCTGAAGGCAGCATCTGGGAGAACAGACTATAAATGTGTTCCTTTTCATCATTTCCTGGAAAATGAAATGGAGCATCTTTGGACGTCGAAATGCCTTAAAAACAACTCCTCACACTTTCTTTTGTGGACCATGGCCCCATGGTCATGGTCTGTTTGTTTTTGCTCTTCCCAGGATCCATCCCTGGGTCCCCAGTGTCTGCCACTTATCAGACACTTAAAAGTTGGTGAATGAATGATGGATTTAGAATGGACATCAGGCAGGCAAGGGGATTGGAGTAACTTCCTTTGACGTGGCAGATACATTCTTTGATGATCTTTCCTTTTTGGTTGATATTTCCAGAAAGTTGCTTCATTAGAATGGACCTCTGTCTGGTTGTGGTGGCCCCACTGGTACCATAACTGCAGGCTGTGTGAGAGCAATCTGTGTGTGTGCATGTCAAGCGGCAGGACACCTGGCATTAATAAGGGTCTGTAGATGTCCTTTGCTTGATAAACACAGAGTACTGGGAAAACTGTAACGTGGACAGCCGTTAACAGATGGACAGAAATGCACGAAGAACGGTTTACAGCCCAGCCCCAGTGTCCGTAGAAATGACAGTCAAGGCTTGGTATTCAGAACCCTCCTTAATCTGAGTCTATGCCATATGTGAAGACTTTGCTTCCTGTTGGTGTTTCCCAAGTCTGGAGAATGTGGCTTTACAGTTCATGACCAAAATGACATTTCAGTCAATCTTGATAATCAGATGAACAGATTCAGCCCTTTAATGTGTGAGATAAGGAGATCCAGAGAAGTGGAGTGCCTTGCCCAGGGCATGTGGTGAGTAGAGATGACCCTGATAACGGTTTGGGTCTCCAGACTCCCAGGCTTGGAGCCTTTCTGTCCTTTTCAGCGACACTTCAGCTGAGCGCAGAGATGCAGACATGCTTCAGAATCAGGTGTATTGTTGGGGAAAGCCAGGCCTTCTTACGCTGTACTTTGGGTTTAAATGGTTGCTTTTCTTTTGTTCTTTTTCTTCTTCTTTTAATTTTTATTTATTTGAGAGTGAGCACAGAAGCTGGGGGAGGGGAAGGGCAGAGGGAGAGGGACCCGGAGACTCTGGGAGCAGGGAGCTGGGCTGAGCAGGGAGCTTGACACGGGGCTCGATCCCAGGACCCCGGAATCAGGACCCAAGCCGAAGGCAGACGCTTAACTGACTGGGCCAGCCAGGTGCCCCTAAATGGTTGCTTTTCTCCTCTGATTTAGATTTCGTGACTTGCTCAGTCTTTCCCTCTGTCAGAGCTTTAGAAGATAGCTACTGCTATATATCTGTGCCACTCTGCTTCCCGCGTGTCAGGCTCTGGGCTCAGGGCTCTGCTCACACTTAGTGGGAGAGCTAGACAGCCTGCCCCAGGTTTTCAGATGAGGAAACTAAGCTCCGAGAGTGAAGTTACTTCCGACGTCACTGAGCACGTCTGGGGTAAGGGCTGAGATGCAGACCCGAGTCTGGGTGATTCTAAGCCATTTCTGTTTTTACAAGACTGCTTCACCTGGCGCTTGCTTGGGATGAGATGATGGGAACTGATGGTGCGATTTGGAGTTGGGAATACCCAGGAACACTGACCAAGAAGCCAGTCTGTAACTTCAACTGAGAAGATGCTCTACGCTTACAGAGATTTATTGCCTGCCTTCCTTCTCTCGTTCTAACTCTTTTTTCCCATGAAGGGCCAATCTGCCAAGTTTGGGAAGAGGGACCAGTGACTTGAAGTATACAGCTGTCACTCGATGGCTCGTCCATTGTTTTTTGGCTCTTGAGAAAGTTGGAGTGGCCATAAATGTTCTGGCCTTTAAGGGATTTCTGGGGTGAAACACATCTCCTCCCTGTGGCTGACTTTTTAGAGTGGTTCTGAAGTCCACGTCGGTTTCTCCCACGTTCTGCACCTTTCTGACTTTGCACAGACGGCGCGCTCCCTGTTTGATGTAAAAGATGGCAAGAACCTAAACATGCGTATTCTCTCTACTCATCCCGTCCTCCTCGCTGTGAAAACTCACTGCAGGTGCTGTGCTCCTTCTGTCGACAGACATCCACTGCTGCCTTCTGTCCACCAGACCCTGGGTGAGGTGAGGTGGCAGGTGAGCAGGACCCTGTCCCCACTCACAGGCAGCTGAGTGTCGGGGGCAAGCCACACAAACCACAGGTCTTCCGTGGTAGGACGCATCTACAGGAGACTGAGGGAGCAGCTGGAGTGGGGGGCAAAGTTTAGGTCTGGGCAGCCCATTCTGAAGAAACATGGATAGGAGGACATAGTATGTGGATTTGAGCCTTTTGGCCTTTTCCTAGGCGTTGTTACCTCCCTTTGAGGTTAAAGCTGATAACCTCTTTGTGGAGATATGCCTTTTTATACCTGTCAAACAGGATAGGGAAGAGGTAAAGGGTAGAGGTTCTTTGTTCCATTTGTAGCCTGAATGAGATGTTTTAAAATCCGTCTTCTAGCAGCTCTGTTGACTCATGATAGTATGAAGAGAATGAGGTCAGCTGCCCTATTGTGGTTCAAGGGAGAGCATTTTATTTTTATTACCCTTAAGATGTGTTTTAAGACTTGGTATTTTAAAAAAAAAACAACACTTGGTATTAATCCCTTTCTCTCTCCAGCAGCCAGTGTGATATGGTTGTTCCGAAACTCAATGTGTAGACTTAATTTGGAGGAAATAGACTTGGAGGATCCTACCAGTTTCATGTAAAAGTGTATGCGGGAATGGGGATTTCCGTGGTGAAGCTGCTGCATTTTAAAAATAAAAGGGGGGGGCAACCTGGGTGGCTCATTCAGTTGAACTTGCGTGGCTTTTGATTTTGGCTCTGGTCACAACCTCAGGGTTGTGAGATAAAGCCCCACCTCGGGCTTGCGCTGGGCATGGAGCCTGCTTAAGATTCTCTCTCCCTACCCCCCCCCCCCAGCCCTGCCTGCCTCTCCCCACTCTACAAATAAATAAATAAACAAACAAGTAAATAAAATAAAGGGGATGCCTGGGTGGCTCAGTCAGTTAAGTGTCTGACTCTTGATCTCAGCTCAGGTCTTGCTCTTAGGGTCATGAGTTCAAGCCCTGGTGCCTACTTAATAAATAAATAAATAAATAAATAAACTAAAAGTCACGCTCAATTGGGTGTGTGTAAGGTCCTATCCAGTGCTGTAAGAATTTGATTAAAATTTGATTTTTTTACTTGAATTCGAATCCGGTAACTTGTCAGCAGACATTTATTGAGTTTCTCCTGTGGATACAATGTAGAGAAGAACATAGCCTTTTTTCCACCCATGATATAGCATGTGCTTTTCAGATGTTTCTGAGATTTCTCCCATACAAATTTGGACAGTTGAAATTTGCCCCAGAGGAAACTGAGGCTGAGAGGCAAAGTAAGCCACAGAGGCCACAGAGCTGGAATTGAACTTGGGTCACCTAGAGCCAAAGCTCACTGACCTGCTTGCCTGAGGACTTGGTGTATTCTGGTAGATAAGGCAAAGATGTTAGAATCTATTCATTTTACATTGCTTCCAGCCAGGGCCAAAATCTTCCCTAAAAAAAAAAGAAATCTGTAACTTATAATTTTTTTAAGATTTTATTTTTAAGTAATCTCTCCACCCAGTATGAGGCTTGAACTCACAACTCCGAGATCAAGAGTCACATGCTCTACCGACTGAGCCAGCCAGGTGCCCCTGTAACTTACTTTTTAGTCATAAAAATCATACACACTTATTGCACAATACTTGGAAGATACGGAAAAGTATGAATGAAAAAAATGAGTCCCACTACCTAAAGATAGCCTCTGTTAACCTTGTGTGTTCTGGTGAAGCTTTCCTTTCATTTTCCTGCAGTCTTGGAGGTATTCTAAAAAAAACGGTGAGAGAATATTACGTGGTGCTTATAACCCTTCATTCGCCTTGAGTATTTTCCTGTGGCTAAATGCTCTGAAACCTTTTTAGTGTCTGCGTAACATACTCCTTGTTTTCCATTATTCTAAGGAGTGGCTGTTCTCCATTTCTTGATAATTTTCTTAGGGTGAAGTTCTAGAATTAGGACTGTGGGGTCAAGTGGTATAAACATTTTGAATGTTCTGCAGAGGAGTGGTTTTAGTTTAGGTTCCGCTGCCGGGTTGGCATACAAGTTTCCACCTATTCCTGCTCATAACAGGTGTAGTATCTGTTTCTAACAAAAAAATCCAGAAGGGCAACTTCATCCACATGAAAATCTGTGCATTTCTGTTAGTGAGTTGTAAAATACTGGCTTTTTTCCTCTGCCACGAGGATCTGAGTTATGACAAGTGTCTGTATCAAAGGGAAGGTCCCTGGTGTGGTCTCTGGGTCCTCCCTTGTAGGGGCATCTGAGCGTGATTCAGGAGCACCAGGCTGCACATGTGCTCTGGGCAGGGAGAAGGCGGCTGTCCTTGCAGATGGCGGTGCTCAGAGGCCTTGAGAGCGCTCTTTTGTCGGCGCACCCTGCGGCCCCAGATTGTGGCCCAGGAGGGTGCTGCTCCTGCAGCCACTGTTTCGGGCCCTGCCGCTTTCCTGTGGAGCAGGCTTTCTGCTTCTGAACAGTCTAGGTTCCCTATGAATCCGTCCTCTCACTCGGAGTGACGCTGTCCGTTTGCGGTGGGCAGAGATGCAAGTAGAGCCAAGAGCCAGGTCCACAGGCATGCATTCAGACAGCAGGACCAAGGCTGAAAATGGCTTCCTGGTATTTTCTTTGATCCCTGTTAAAAATCTAGACGTTTTACATAAAAATCCAGGGTTATGGCTCTTCTTGCAAAATGAAAAGATCGGGCAACATTGGGTCCCCTTTTCTGCACGGCAACCGCCCAGCTTGCCCGGTGGAGTAGCAGCGGTGCCCTTCAGATGGGACACGGGCCCTCCCGTTCACCGGGCTCTGTCGCATTGCTTTGGTTTCCTTCACTCACTGGGAATTACATTTACCTACGCCTGGCCCCAGTGGGCCCTGGAGTTTGCCATCCTTTCTCTGAAAGTTCTGAAGCTGAAAGCATTTTTTTTTCTTTTTAAAGATGTTATTTATTTATTTATTTGATTGTGTGTGGGGGGGTGTAGCTTGAGTATGGGGAAGGGCAGCAGGAGAAGCCGAGTCCCTGCTGAGCTGGGAGCAGATGTGGGGCTTGATCCTAGGACCCAGCGATCATGACCTGAGCTGAAGGCAGATGTTCAACCGACTGAACCACCCAGGCGTCCTAAAGCTGAAAGCGTCTGTGTGGTGCTCTGAGTCTCCTTTCTTTCCCTCCTCAACCAGGCATGGTGTCTGATGCCCGTTTGGGGCAGTATGATGATGCCTCACGGGATCCCGTGAGCCTCTAGTTACATTGCTGGGGAAGGCTCAGTGGCCCTGTGTGACCAGAGTGCTCTTTTTGCCTTGGGACAGGGGCTTTCATTTTTTTCTTGTTCTTCTCGAAGGCTGATGTTGTTTGACCTGTGTCTCCATGAAGATCTTTGTTCCTCTTCTCTCTCTTTTTTTTTTTTAAAGATTTTATTTATTTACCTGACAGAGACCACAAGCAGGCAGAGAGACAGGCAGAGAGAGAGAGAGGGGGAAGCAGGCTCCCCGCCAAGCAGAAAGCCCGATGTGGGGCTCGATCCCAGGACCCTGGGATCATGACCCGAGCCGAAGGCAGAGGCTTTAACCCGCTGAGCCACCCAGGCGCCCCTCCTCTTCTCTTTTTGCTCCTTGGTTTCTTTTGATCTCTAGAGTTCCTGTTTGAGCTGGAAATGCTGTGGCTCAGCTGTCCTTTTACAGTGAGGGGACTGCGGGGCTTCCAGCCTTTGGTCACAAGAGAAGCTATGATTAGAAGTGTGGTCTTGGGGCTCCCCAGTGCTGGTCTTTCTTGGATAGCGTCCTACTCCGCTGGTTGAGTTCCAGAAAATCTTCCAGGTGCCTGGTGGGTTAGGGTCTGCAGTGTACTTTGACCTGTATTATTATCTTATTTCTTCTCTCAGCTGGGAGTGGCCTTCCCTGGATTCTGCCCCAGAAGGCCAACTGCCCTTCAGGTTGTCCCCATTGCCAAGGTTTGTCCCATACTTGGACATAGACTTCTTTCCTTTGTACCTAATTGTACACTTTTACTTAAGTGCCTATGACACATGTGTTCAGTGCTTTTATGCAATTTTAAGAAATGACACGAGGTACCCAGAGATTTTTCATCTTTTCAGAAAGTGCCTCAGTGTTGGAGTCGGTGGTAAGTAAGACAGCCAATGGCATGTAAAAAATGTTGCAATCTTGACTTGTAAAGTTTTTTCAAAATCATAATCAAGGTAGCCTGTGGCCAGGTCAAAGGGAAATGGTGTGCTCCAGACGATGCTTGATTTCCTCTTTCCTTGCTGACCTTCCCTCTTCATGCCTCACATTCTCACTCTTCAAGTCAGTTCTTCCTCTCTCCACCAGATTCATTTTTCGATTGGTAACCTTGGATCTCATCACAGCCTTGATCCAAATCTTTCAGTTCCGTCCCACTGTTGACTACCTAGCTGAGCGTGCAGGTGACCTGGGCCTGAAGTCTCCCTCTCATTGTTGCCTCTGGGCTGCAGACCTGGGTCCTTTGCGTTCCACCTTTGTTCCCTGAGTGGGTGCTGGGTTTTCCTTTGTGCCTCTCATCCCGAGAGCCCCTCTACTATAATACATTTTTACGCCCCCACATTCCTGACCCCGCCTTTCCCTCTCCCAGGTCTCTCACCTGCACTGGGGTCACATGTCCAGGCCTTCCTATCACACGTTTCCTGTTCCACCAGTCTGTTCCTTTGAACCAAAATGCTCTGTCCTTCACTTGGCAGTAGGTCTTAAATTCCTCATCGTAGTTATTCTCTTGTTCATGTTTTCTTTTCCCCATGAGATCACAGCTCCCAGTAGCTAGGGATTATGTCTTACTCATCCCTTGCAGTACGACTCAAATATTTGCCGAATTGAAATCCTTCTTCTAGATCATACTTCTTAGTGATGGGGATATCAGTGTGGCCAGAAAAAGACTGGGCTTGTTTGAGGGAGAATTTTCTATGGTTGTAGAAACAATTCACAAGCCACTTGCAGACATGGGTGTGTCCTAGGGCTATTCCAAATAGTTGGGATGGACCAGACTGGCACAGTAATTTCACCTTGCCCTTGCTCTCTGGGTCCGGAAAAGAAGGTGTGGCCCTGGGGATTATGCCATCTTTCATTCCTTCCAGCCTGGTGTGTGACTGCCTGGGTATGGTGTCCAAAGCATGCTGGAGAAGAGACTGTCTCAGCCTGATGGCAGACTTCGAGGGAGTGTGTTTTATTTAAGTTTGGTTAATATCTTGGTGACACTTAGAAAACGGGTACTTTTGAGGAACAGCAAAACTTACATGTAGCTCCAGTATGTCCCGTTGGAAGCAGTGGTACATGGGTCTTTACTTAAATTTGTACCGTATCGTTAAACCTCATTTCTGCCCGCCTTGGGAAGCTCTGGCATGGGCCTTAATCCTGTGTTTTAAGCACTGGGTGGGAAGCAGAGTTTTCAAGGACTACAGTAGTATTTCTAAAGAGGCCAGCAGGCTTCGTGTGGAAGAAATTCCAATTTTAATTTCACGAACATTTGATTTGCTGCTCTTTATGGGGCCCACTATGAACATCTGGAAATTATTCAGTTATTGCTTGGTTATGGACATGTTGGCATGTTGAGATTATTTTTTGGTTATCATTGCTGTTTTTGTGGGATAGTGGCTATCATCTGGGCCCTGGGACCTTCTGGAAGATTCTGGGGTCTATCTATGACATGTTATAGTTCACTTATACGAGAGGATTTCCTTCCATGCCTCTTCAGGGCATATCCAGGGCATGTTCCAGTGTCCATCAGTAAATGCCATCCAGGGAATTAAACAGCTGATGTGTAGTTGTGGACTTTGGGTGTTACTAGGTTTACATCTCTGGGACACACATACACTCGCCTGTGGCATTAAATGTGCCGTGTGGGTGATTTCAGGTTCCAGTGGCAGTGGGAATTTTTGCATTTCCTGACTCTTGTGTTTAAATCTGCCGTCTCAACATTGCATCACCATAGGTTTTCCCATTTAATGAATATTTATGTTGAGCCGAGTTCTATACGAATGCTCTGGTTTCTGCCTTGATTATAGCTTGCCGTGTACTGTGGCCAGGAGTGCCCTACAGACAACAGAGTTGGCACACGCCTCAGCATGCCAAGCCCTGGCGGATGTGGTTAGGGACCACGGTGACTGGTGCTTGGGTTGCCATGCCAACCTTGTTTTTGGACGGGGGAGGCTCTAAAACGGCAGTGGGATGGGGGCAGAATGGTTTTGAATGCTCTAAGGAAAAGGATTCCCCATAGGTGCCCCTGCAGGAAGATGTCGTAGAAAACTCTAGAATTCTTACTACATGCTTAAAGAACGTTAATGAATTTTCTTAATTTACTTTTGCCAGGCTGTTTGTATCTTCCTCTTGCGAACTTGTGGATGTTATATGACATATATGCGTATGTATGTATATATGTATCATATTTATAAATCTCATTGGCACATGTGTTCCCTACTTGCTGCAGGGTGAATAGGGAATCTCCTATCTCCCAATACTACCGGTCTCCTCCTCTCATGCCCTACCAATATCCCCTGCCCTCTCTGATAGCTCTAACCTAGTGATAGCTGATTAGAGGAGGGGGAGGAAAAGAAGAATGAGGCAGGGAGGGTGGTTGGGGGACTGTCCCTTTCCCAGCTCTTTATCTTCATTCCTCTCTTTTCCCCATCCCAAGAAGGCCTATCCTCTCCCCTACTTATTCTCCTTATTCAGTAAAGACCCTGCTTGTGGGTGCCGTCACCCAGGGGTGGGACCTTCAGATGCCTAGCTCTCAAGTCTTGGCAGGCGGAGTTGGGGACAGGAGGAGGAGGAGGGTTGTGTCCCGGGCACCCCACACTAGAACGCTGTTTGCCCCTTTGCAGATGGTGCCCTGCGTGACTAATTCTGCGGTGCTTGGTCTTACACAGTGACATGGTCAGGAAGGGTCTAGTAAGCCAGATGGGGGCCCAGACTGGCAGAGCAGGGGGGGACTGGCGGGCACCATCAGCTGTCCTAGCATTTCCTGACAGGAGGAGGGCTGAGCTACCAGAGGCTGGGACCTTCACAGTCTCAACAGCTCAAGCAGTCTTATGTTGGCCTTGCCTTCAAGGCTCAAAACAGAAAAACAACCCTCCTACCCCCACCCCTTTGAAAGGAAACTTACCATTTTGGAAGGGGAGGCTGATCGCACATTGCTTGCTGACTTGGGGTCAGCTGTGTGACTTCCATTAGATTGGATCCTCCTTCAGGGCAGGTCCGGTGTATCTATCATCTGACATTTCCCCCTGACTCCAGCCTGAAGGGTCTTATTGTGTGAACTAGGAAGAACTTTACTTCCTCAAGATACCTGATTTCTGTTTGCCCTAAATTGGTCCTAACGTGGGTCCAGCATGACCATGGCTGTGAAGGCACCCCCTAGAATTCAGTACACGAGGCCGTCTTGTGGGAGCTGATGTGGCACCTTTGTATAAGTCCTTCCTTCTTTCTTCCTTGTTTCCTTCTCAGTAATTCTTATATGCTGCTTCTGATTTCTGTCATTTGTTCCTACAAAACGAGGGAACCATGTTTGTTAGAGCTGTGTGCAACATTAGGAAACAAGATACCAAAGGGACATAAGGAGTTTAGTATGCAGATTCTTTTTTTTTTTTTAAGATTTTATTTATTTATTTGACAGAGGGAGAGATCACAAGTAGGCAGAGCAGCAGGCAGAGAGAGAGGGGGAAGCAGGCTCCCCGCTGAGCAGAGAGCCCGATGCGGGGCTTGATCCTAGGACCCTGAGATCATGACCCGGGCTGAAGGCAGAGGCATAACCCGCTGAGCCACTCAGGTGCCCCTAGTATGCAGATTCTTGACCTCTGCTCTGGCTGCTTTTCTGCTCTGTATTAGTTCTTAAGAGATGAGCTGACCCAAGTGGGGTCCCTAAACCTTGGGTGCCTTAGTAATTACATGGGTAGGCTTTTTGTGGAGCAGAAATGACACCACCATTTTACGGGCGAAGACACACATGTATTCCAAGAGTTAATTTTTGAACTCTAACCTGCTTTGGGTATAAGTTCCCCTTAGTTCTGTGTTACAGGGACGTCCTTGGGCCAGCTGCATTTGGGAGGATTGGAGAGGACACTTCTGTGTCATTGACCATTGATGGGGGTGTTAGGAGCAGCTGTTTTCAGCTTTGCTACCTAGGGTTCACCAGGTTCCTTAAAGCAAGTTACAGATTTTGCAGAAGGAGTTGCCCTGGATTTCCTTTGCTGGTAGGAGAGACTGCCTTAGGTTTGAACCCAGTCACCTGCTTTGCCTCTCTGGGTCTCAGTTTCTTCATCTGTCAAATGGAGGGAAATATTTCCTCGAGTTGTGAGTATTAAATGAGCTACTCGCAGCATGTAGTTTTAGTGGTGGTGAGGCTGCTGACGGAGAAGATGCTAAACATTGTTTCAGGACATTCCTTGTGCCTAACCTGCTGTAGTTCCCAAGTAGTTGAACATTTTTATTCTAAAGTGGTAGTTTAGCAAGGTTAAAGAATCTAGAGGTACTACTTCATTGAGAAGAAGTCATAGCACGGCTATCTTTTCTAACGTGCTCTGTGTCTCACCACTTCGACGGTAGCTCTGCTCCCTAGGTGGGGGGCCCATGGGCTCCCCAGAGTGGCATAGGTCAGTACTGTGCAAGAGGCTCAGGAAGCTCGTTCCTCCCTGGTCCCCACTTCCCGGTTTCACCTCTGTTCCCTGGGAGGTGCACTTTGCTGCAGCTTCATCTGCTAACCCCTGCACCCTACACCTAGATCATTGTCCTGACCCTGAGCTCTGTCGGTTTGGGGCCTGTGGGTGCACACGCGTATGTGGGAGCTGCAAGGCCAGTGTACAGGAGGCTGGGTTTCTAGGCCAGCCTGCCTATTGTTCCCAGGCCACATGGCCTGCATACGGGCACGACTGCTCCGAAGGAACGCTGGGTGGTTGATTGCCCCTCTGGATCTGGCCAGGGCACATGGAATGTTGTGATACGCTAAGGCTGTGCTCTGGGGGCCTAATTATGTGGGGCCTGTGGCAAGCACAAGTGACTTTAGCACTTGGTTTGATCCAGTGTGCAATTTTGCCAAAGAAAATACTTGATTAATCTTAACCCTCAAATTAGACACATTGACTTTTTCTAAAAATGGGAATGATAGGAGTGCATTGTGGGGTTTTATGTGTGTATGTGTTTTAAACTGCCCCCCCCCGCCCCCCACCAAGACTGGGCTGTGCATTCCTCTCCTTGAATGGAGAAGGTAGTTTCCATCTCTGTCTACCCCCTTCTCTCACATTCCTGAGACTGGGTGCTGGAAAGATGCCCCTTCTCCTCTTGTGCAGGTGAGCTTTTCTCCTTGCTGTCTCTGAGGTTCCACATTTTTCTAGGTCAAGACCCAAGAATCTTGCTCCTGAAAGGATCTGCTGTCCTGATGGAACTTTCCTAACTGAGGACTCTTCCTGGTTTCCTGAGGCTTCTGATCCAGCGTGGGTGCAGGGAAATCTCTGGGTGACTTCCTGGAGTGACCTTGAGCATGTCTCAGGAGGCTCAGCCGTAAAGTCTGGTGTGGCACGCGAGCGAAGGAGCATAGCCCATAGATGAAGGGCTTCCCGCTCAACACTCTGAGAGTGTCGTGGCTAAAGGGCACACTCATAGGGTAGGATGAATCGGATGATATTAGAAAGTGAGCCTGCTCTTATCTAGTCCAAGTAGAAAAGAAAAATGCCTCTAAATAAGCAAGCAACCTAACCTCATCTCAGAAAACAATTCGGGGGTAGCCTTCTCTTTTCTCTCCACTCAGCCTCTGCCAGCGATCTGAGGGGACCTGGTGGGACTTACCGGCTTTGAAGTCCTAAGGTGCTATTTTAATACTTTTCTTTCACGTTGCAGGTTTTGAGGCCGATTTAACTAGATTCTGGAGGGAGCTTACTTTACACCGTTCTTAAGAGCCCGGACAATCTTGAAAGAGTTAAACCCTAATTAGTTCATTCCTCAGGTATTTAATGCCCTTATTAAAACTCAACTGCTCGCTCACTTTTTTCTTTAGTGAATCAGATTTCTTGAGGAGCTGAGCCCTCACTCCTCAGATCACAGGCTCACATGTTGAAGCTGGCAGTGCTAGAGGCTAGTTCCTATCTGTGTGACAGCATTTTTAATTTAACAGGACCGCCTTTGATGTTCCCAAATATTTATAGGCAGCTTTAGATCATTTCAGTGTGTGCTTTCTTTTTCTTTTCTTCTCTCTCTCTCTCTCTTTTTTTTAAAACTGGAGCAAAAGTTCTTCCTCATGCAACAGCCTTCCTTTTATCCTGTTGGTTTATTTTTGTTTCCTTTGCAGCTTTGGCGAAAGTTCTCTGGCTGCATTCACACAAGGCTGACCCTTCCTTTAGCTTCTTTGGTAAAGGCCACCTCTCTGTGTCATCCTGCCTGCTTGAGATTGCTTAAGGCACTTCTGTTCGCCCCTTGACTTTCTAGAGGCTGAGATTTTTCAGATTTGGCTCAGGAATCTGCTCTCTGGCTGACCCAGGAGCTTTCAGATCAGTGTGGAGACCCGGGCAATGTGTGTGGAGGTGTCTCTTAACGGATGACCAGGATGCGATGTCCTACCCTACCCGTGCATGTTGACCGGGCCTCCACAAGTTATAATTTATAATGGAACTTCAGCAGATTCTGTCGTCACTGGGCAGGGACCATAGCGAGGCAGAACTCTCTCCTGCTCTTTGCAGGCTTGCTCCATTTGGCTCTGCGCGACCTGTGGGCTGAAAGTAATAGTGAATTCTAGCCTTCAGTCTTGGGGATGGGAAAAACAGAGTCGCGAAGCAGGTCTGTCAGACCATTAAGAAAAAGGAAAAGAAAACTTTGTACCAATCAAAACAAATTACAGAACAGAGGACGGTGGATTCTCCGGCCTTGGCTCTGGGTAAACATTCTGCTTGTGAAACAATCCAAGTTATTGAACTCTCGGCTGCTGTTACTTACCTGGGCCTGTCCGACAGAAGCCTGGAACTTTCCATGGCTGCTGCCATCGTTGCTGGCTCTGCCTCCTACTACACAGGAGCCTTTTAGGGCTGAAGGTCACGTAGGTGGTTGGTGGAACATTTGAACGAACGAATGCGTTGTTAGACGCTGCCCTTGGGGCCTGGCGCTGTGTGTCTCACTAGATCCTTGGGAGGATTCTGAGTTTCACCCCTCTTCTTTGAAATAAGGACGCCAAGAAGCAGAGAGGTTTTAGCACTGCTAGCGAATGGAGGGCTGGCCCGGAGCTCAGGAGTGTGTTTATAACCTCACCATAAGGCATTTGAAACTGGCAGATCCAATGGTGTCCTGCGAACACCCCTTACAGCTAAGAAAACCTCTCGAGGCTGAAATCTACAGTGTGTTGCGTTTTGGGAGTTCAGAGCTGACCTGGCTGTTGCCAAGCAAGGGACACAGAGGTCGAGAGCCCTGGAGCCAGACAGGCCTTCTGCCTTTGATCCTGGCCAGGTCACCCAACCTCCCCGAACCTGGTTCCTCATCTCTAACATGGGACACTAGCGTACCTCTCCCTCCAAAGGAGTGTGAGGATCCAGTGAGATAATACATGCGAGTTACACAGTAAATGCTTCACACATGTTGGTGCTATAGGATCGCCACCCTTGAGGACTTCCCAGTCCTGCAGGAAAGAGAGTCCAGGAAACGAGCTGTTAGACGGTCAGGTTCAGCAGGTAAACTTGGCAGCTATGGCGGAGAGCTGTGCTGCTGCTTAGCAGGGGCTCAGGGCAGAGCCACTGGCTTGGATTTTAACTCTTTCATCTTTTCATCCACGTACTGAGGGCTTACTCAGTGTTCGGCAGTCTTGGAGTTACCCCATTGCCTCCCTATCCCCTCCCCAAAGTTCCCTTTCCCTTGGGGGAATTTGAGTTAAAATGTTAATTGCCACCTAGAGAAGGATTTCCTGAAGTCATTTTCACATAAAACCCCCCAGATGCTAAATGGCACAGCCACACTCCATTTGACAATTTATCTTGCCTGGCTTTGTACTGTCCTTCAGCTATTATTTTAATCTTATCTAATTTTCCCCTAATTTTTCTGGTCTCTCGTACATGAGAACTTGACGGTCCTTGAGAATGTGTGAGCGACTTGCTGTGGGAGCAGGTGGTGATCTTTTGTTCCACACAGTGCCCAGATGGTGTCCGTGCCTTCCCGTGGTCTGGTTCCATGGGGATTTGTTGATAAGATTTTGCTTTGATTTGGTTTTCAAACTCAGCGCCATGTTCAGATTTGGTTACGGACACCGTAGGGTTTTTTTCTCTGCAGGGAAGTTTCGTTGCTCTGTCATTGGCTGTCTTGAAACATAAGTCCCATTCTCCACACCCCCCCCACTCCTTTGAAAGCTGTGGGGACGATTGTACAGGACACTTTTTAACTGTCCCTAGCACATGGTCCAGAGCGGACGTTAGCATACTTGGACTTGTTGAAATGGTTGATAGGATATTTAACAAACTATGTTATTTTAACAAAAATGACATGTGAACAAAAGATCCAATGAAAGTCTGTTGGCTGTTGTCCTTATAGACTTAAGGACCCAGGTAAACCTTTCTCTCAGGTAGATTTCAGGTCCTTTTTGTGTCTCTCTTGTTGAGTTAGTGGGTATTTGGTGGAAGTGGGTATTTTTTCAATACACTGTTGATTGGAAGCTAAGATGTTGCCTTAACTACTTTTGGACCTTGAAAATAACGTTAATTTTTTTTTATTTGGCTCTGAGGGCACCACGAGAGTGGGTCATTTTATATTCACCTTCGGTACCCACACTTTCTTTAAGCAGCGTGTTTAACTTCACATTAAAAGTAGCTTATATTCAAGCCTCTGCCTTCGGCTCAGGTCATGGTTTCAGGGTCCTGGGATCAAGCCCCACATTGGGCTCTCTGCTCAGCAGGGAGCCTGCTTCCCCCTCTCTCTCTCTTCCTGACTCTCTGACTACTTGTGATCTCTGTCAAATAAATAAATAAATAAAATCTTAAAAAAAAAAGTAGCTTATATTCAGGGGCACCTGGGTGGCTCAGTGGGTTAAGCCTCTGTCTTCGGCTCAGGTCATGATCTCAAAGTCCCGGGATTGAGCCCTGCTCAGCAGGGAGCCTCCTTCCTCCTCTCTCTCTCTGCCTACTTGTGATCTCTCTCTCTCTGTGTCAAATAAATAAATAAAATCTTAAAAAAAAAAGTAGCTTATATTAAGCTAAAACAACAATTGATTGAAAGGATAGTTCAGAAGAAGGGTAAATGAGAGAGAGAAGGCAACATGTCATTGCATTTGGCTGTAGGTCAGCTCCATAGAGTTAACTGAGAATTAATTGAAGCCCAGATTCTTTCCTGAGACCCCTGGACAAGCTTATGTTTATTTGCCTTCTTTGGTCATCTTGGTGGCATCCTTCTGTCCCTGGGTCCACGGTGCACGCCGGCCATACTGTGGATAGGGCAGTTGTGCCTGGGAGCACATCTTGAAGTAGTATTAGGTACGGTGCAAATCACCTTTGGAGAGGGTAAGTGGGCTGTCATTAGCTAGTGAAATTTGGGCAGAAAGAAGTCTGAGACAGTTGAATTAGGATGCCCAAGGCCTGCACGGGGGTGATGTTTGCATTTTCCAGCAATACTTACGGGGCATCAGTTTGCCCCATAAGTATGGGATGTTCTGCTCCACCCTCGATCAAAAGTAGGAATGGGAGCAAATCCGTTCTGCTTTCACGCTCCTTCCCCAGGCTTAGCTGGATTGCTAGATGAGTGGTCAGTCCCATGCAGTCTGTTTTGCTCGAGAAAGGGAAAGCCTGCATTGATAATACAGTGATAGGACCCGTGATTGCAGTTTGGGTTTTTAAAATTGGTGATTAGATCTGTCTGGGCAGGGAGCAGAGATGAAGTTAATGGTCTAGTGGAGATCCCTGGTTCCCAGGCAAGGGCCTAGTGGCTCCAATGGGTTTCTTAGGCATACTTTGTCTGAAGAACACTTTTTGGTTTTGAATCACTTCCCAAAACTCTGAAGTTCTCCCTGATCTTAACTCTTTGTGGAAACTTGCCCTCTGGGAATGGTCAGCGACCAGGAGCCACCTGCCTTTGAGTATCGGCCTGTCCCGGGGGCTTCCTGTTGGGTTTGCTAACCAACCCTACCACCGGCTATGCCATCAGACCAGGATGATTTTCGCTGTACTAATTTTCTCAGAAAACAATCAAACTAAAATTTGCTCTTGCTGGTATAGAATGATTGTGCAAAGCAGGTCTATGTGCTTAGATTCCTAGAAATGTAGTTTAGTGAAAAGGAGAAGCCACCTTCTTTTTGGCTCATGTACTTTCCTCATTTACGCAACGAATTTGGTGAAATCTGGTTTGTATCTGGGAGCCTCAGTTTCTCCATTACACTTTGGATCTGCAAGGTCCTGAGGGAACACAGTGAAATAACTTCATGCTTTCTTCTCCCCTGTGGATTTGAGGTGTCCCAGTCTCTTCTTTGTGGTCTGTCATGTTCCTGTATTCTTGGTATGAAGGCAAGGGAGTCTGCAATAGCCTTTGGTTGCTTAAAGGTGTGTTTGGTCAGGCTTAATGCCCTCTTTATGTTTTGATGGATGTGGAGCATGACGTCTTCTGGGTAGTGTTCACAGAATCACTGCTGGCTCTCCTGTAGGGGTGGGCTCATGGGCAGCTGGGAGAGAGGGAATTTGTCCCAGAGCTGGTGGTATTGTAATGTGTATGGGCTGAGTACCCCGGTGCAGGGGCTGAGGGAAAGCGCCTCAGAATGTTGGGCAGCAGCCTGGGGGTGGGCCTCCATCTGGATTTAAAGAAGGCTGGGCTGGGATTTGCCCCTGCCTACACTTGGGCGGAAAGCACTCCTTGCTAAGACGAGCCTATGATGGCATCTGATGGGGCTTTCTCTAGTGGATCTGGAGGCGGCCTGGTGGGGAGTATGCACACTGTGGCACTGCGAGGAGTAAGGTGAGGCCGAGCGAGGCCGTGGCTGCAACATAGGGGACCTGACCTGCTCCCTGATCTGCCACTGCAGTGGGACCAGAAGGAGCCAGCCTCTCTTGGAGCCTCAGCCCCACATCTGTAAACTGGGTGTGGGGGCTGGGTGAGATTCCTGGAGGCCGAGGGGAGGATCGGTATGACCAGGGGCTTCCTGCAGGGCAGGAACAGGATGGGGGGAATCACTCAAACTGGAGAATCAGGGAGGGAAGAGAACTTCAGAGGCCACTAGGGGTTGGACTGGGGGAGGGGCCCTGCATGCCAGGCAAAGGTGTTCGCCTTTTATTATAGAGACCTGGGGGCCTTACAGCCACCTGTGGTAGATGATGTCCATGTGGATGGCCAGATTTTTTTTGATGACAGGACCTCCTTGGCCCCATGTTCCCCAGCAGCATGGTTTGTAATCACAGTAGCCCAGGGCCTCAGTCGGGGGCTGTGCTCTCCTATTCCTAGGGCAGCCTGGAATGTAAGGGAGTAAGTAACGTTCTAGTGACAACCTTGAATTCAATTTATTAAAGATAAATAAATTACATGCCAACTTTGGCCTTTCACTGTTATTAGTACAAATTGCTCTCCACCCATACATTCAACCATTCATGACACCTCGAGGAAATGTGCTGCTGTGGCCTCCCCCCCCCTCCCTGGGATTTTTATATACCATGAGTGTGTAGAAATTTGGGGAGTGATTCCCCAGCCGCTTTTCAGGTTCTGGCCATGATCCTTCAGCTGGGGCTCCATCTGTTGACAGTCCTGGGTTTCAGAAGGGAGATTTTGAGGTCCGTTAGGATTAGGCAACAGAGCGACTGGCCGGTTTGGGCATTTTTCTGGTTATTGACAGGGCTAACTGTGGCTTCTGATGAATGAGGAATATATTTTTCTAAATGCAGCCATTGAGCCAAATGAGCCACACTGGGATAAACTGTTTGTTTACAAATTATGTAAGAGAAAGGCCTGGCCATTAAATTCTTCTGGGCCAGACTTCTTACCCCTCTTCAAAGTTGTAATCAAATTTAACAAACCCTTTCCACAGGAACCTACTCCCTCCCGAGAAACAGGAGCAGATGCTCCTGGGAGGCCTTTAGCAACTTTGGAATGTTTAATGTAGAGATATGTAACCAAGGTGAAGTGGTTCCAGAAACATTTGCTTACTCTAGCCAGGACCAAAGCACGAGTCAGCTTTTTTATTTAGGGCAAGAGGTGCAAAACGAACTGGGCCAGGCGGGATTTTCTTTAGAATGTTCAGTTTTCTGTTTTCATCTTCCCTGCCTCTCCTACTTTCAGCCCCTTGTGACCTTTATTCCTTTCTGCTCAGTAACTTTTTTTTTTTTTTTTTTTTTAAGGCTTGATTCTTATCTCTCAGCTCTGCCAGATTACATCTGGGGATCAAGGAGCCCTCCTCTTAACCAAAGCATTCAATTACTGCTTCTCTGTCTCTAGGAAAGATGTCAGGTGCAGAGCAAACACTCCAGGGGAGGGAGGCTGAGGCTGCCTTGCCTTTGTTGTTGTTCCAGTAAGACAGTTCTTTTGGGGATTGACAAAGGCGATCTAGGCTCAGAGACACAGTTTCCTAGCTCTTGCTGACTCGAGTCTTCACTGGTGGTTTGATTTATTTTGGCTTGGGAGTGTTGTGAATTTTTAGGACCCCGGGCACCCTTGTATTAGAGTAGAGATACAATTTCTAAGACCAAGTGCAGATTTCTCTGGATTTTGCCTCAAGATGAGCTTTTCTCAAGGTGTCATCTGAACTCTCTCGCCCTACAGAATGCTTTAGAGAGGGTTCTGTGGTGAGCGGACTTTGACAGTGCTGCTCATTCCATCTTGGAGATGTAGATGGCACAGTAGTGAATTAATGACTCTGAGAAATCCTGCTGAAAGGAAATCCACCTGAACTCCTTTCCATCTGGCATTTCTCAAATATACTTGATCACAGGACTCCTTTTCTCAAATACCTTCGAGCTGGGGAAATTCCACTCTGGCTAGCTGGTATTAGGTTGGTTAGGGTCCGTGCTGGTCCAGTTGGTGTCCCATTGGATGATGAGCTCAGAAGGCTAAGGGTACGTTAATTCATGACTTCCCACAGGGCCCTGGCACATGATCATCACCACCATGGCCTGAATGCCTTTCACCTGTGATAGGGCTGCTGCTTCTGTTTTAGCTCAGCAGGTTTGTAGTCTTCTCTGTATCTGGGTGAAGTGTAGGGAGTTGTATGATAGTCTAAAAGAACCAAGAAACACTGACTTTTTAAAAAAAATATTTATTTATTTGAGAGCAAGAGAGAGTAGGAGGTTGAGGGCAGAGGGAGAAGTAGACTCCCCACTGAGTGGGGAGCCTGAGTTGGGGCTCCATCCCAGGACCCTGAGATCATGACCTGAGCCAAAGGCAGATGCTTAATCAGCTGAGCCACCCAGGATCCCAGTAACAGTGCCCCCCCACCCCCGCCCCCGCCAAGGAATTTAGTCTACTGGGTTAGGGAGATTCATGGAGTTAAGCAGAAATACTTTGCAAGCCCAACACCTGTCCTCTGGGCATTTGTGGAGGGTCCGGGGAGGCATTTGGCAAGCTCTGGGGACCTTTTGCCATTTAGGAAGCCATGGGACCTGATGAGCAGTGGGGAGACAATATAGAGGTGTGCCCCGACAGTCGGGAAGTCTCAAATGACTTTTCATTAAGCTTGCTCCTGTTTTTAACGCATGTTCACAGGTAACAGTCTCTTCAATGCCCCCCACAGAGTTGGATGAAATGTGTTTTTAGGCCTCTGGGAGAACTCTCGCTGCCTGATCTGCCAGTGTTGTTAAAATCCTGGGTTTGGGGACGGCTGTCCTCCCAACTCTGACCCTGAGGCTGTGAGGTTTGGCTGCGAGGTTTAGGGTGCCTTCTCCCTTGGGGATGTTGGTCTGAGTTGAATGGATGTAGATTTTTCAGATTTGTCTGCCTTGGTTAATGCACAAAAGACGGAATGTGCTCTTCAGGCTCTAGCTGCCTATAGGAAGAATGTGACATGACCAGGGCTCAGATAGTACCCCTGTGAGGTGCTAAGGGGAGGCTCCGAGATGAGGAGTTTAAATTTTTTTCCAAATATATGTCTTATTTTACAGAGTGTTACTTAGGGCTTTTCTTCCTTTCCTTTCTTTTTTCTTTCCATTCCTTTCTTTCCTTTCCTTCTTTCCTCTTTCCTTCCTCCCTTCCTTCCTTCTCTTTTTAAATTGGGGTTGACCCACCTGATGGCTGTTGGCAGCAGCTAAGATCTTCCTAGCCTGGGGCACCCAGCGTTTTGCCTCAGTACTTTTTTTTTTTTTTTTTTTTTTTTTTAAGATTCTATTTATTTACTTGATAGGTAGAGATCACAAGTAGGCAGAGAGGTTGGCAGAGAGAGAGAGGAGGGAGCAGGCTCCCTGCTGAGCAGAGAGCCCTTCGGGGCTCGATCCGAGGACCCTGGAACCATGGGACCATGACCTGAGCTGAAGGCAGAGGCCTTAACCCACTGAGCCACTCAGGTGCCCCATCCTCAGTACCTTTTGATGAGACCCCAGGCTGTGCTGTGGGAAGGGTGGTGCTCAGCCTCTTCTCAGCCCAGTCCCCGCCCCCCTTAAGGAGCCATCCTCTTCTTGGCATGGTGCTGTTGTCAGAAGACTTTTCCTTACACTGAACTAGACTGATGCTCCTTGCTTCCAGTTCTGCCTTCTAGAGCCTATCAGTGTCCTAGGGCTGCCAGAACAAAGTACCACCGACCGGCTGGTTTAAACAACAGGAATTTATTTCTCCCAGGTCTGAGGCTAGAAGTCTGAGATCAAGGTGTCAGCAGGGTTGGTTTCTTCTGAGGCCTCTCTCTTTGGCTTGTAGATGGCCATCTTCTCTGTGTATGGTCTTTCCTTTGTAACTGTGTTCAAATTGTCTCTTCTTATAAGGACACGTGTCAGATTAGGGCCCATCCTAATGACCTTGTTAATTTAATCACCTCTATTTTTTTTTTTTCTTTCTTTCTTTTAAAATTAACATATAATGTATCGTTAGTTTCAGAGGTAGAGGTCTGGTTCATCAGTCTTATATAACACCCAGTGCCCATTACATCACGTGCCCTCCTTAATGTCCGTCACCCAGTTACCCCACCCTCTCCCCTCCAGCAACGCTCAGTTTGTTTCCTATGATTAAGGGTCTCTTATAGTTTGTCTCCCTTTCTGCTTTCGTCTTGTTTTATTTTCCCTCCCTTCCCCCATGATCCCCAGCTTTGTTTCTTAAATTCCATATATGAGTGAGATCATATGATAATTGTCTTTCTCTGACTTATTTCTCTCAGCATAATCCCCTGTAGTTTGATCCACATCATTGCAAATGGCAAGATTTCATTTTTTTTTAAGATTTTATTTATTTGACAGAGAGAGAGAGAGCAGGCAAGCACAGAAGGGAGAGCAGCAGGCAGAGAGGGAGGGAGAAGCAGACTCGCGAGCAGGGAGCCCGACGTGGGGTTCAGTCCCAGGGCCCTGGGATCATGACCTGAGCCAAAGGCAGATGCTTAACGACTGAGCCACCCAGGCGCCCAAGATCATTTTTTTTTTGATGGCTGAGTAGTATTCCATTGGTTCTTAATCCCCTCTTTAAACCCCATCCCCAAATAGCCACACTCTGAGGTCCTAGAGGCTAGGACTTCAACATATGAATTTTGGGGTGACACATGCCAGTCTGTAACATAGAGTCCCCACCTAAGATATGATATCCCTTTACATCTGTGAAGCTGGTTATCCTCTGTCACCTCCTACCTATACCAGGAAAACCAATAAAATTTGTTTTCTCCTTGCTGAGTACCCTTAGTTCTTTCTGTTCATCATATAAGATGGTTTTGGGGTCCCTTGTCCTCTTGGAGCCTTCTGGACTTGCTTTAGCTCAGATGAGACAAAGCAGAGTATCTGGACTACTTCTGATATTCCCAGATAGAATTCATTCTAGTATCTGCCCCAGCAAATGGTTTTGGTGATTTTCTGAAAAATTTTAAGAGGCTAAAAATAGGCCTGTAAAGTTTTAGTAGCAACTTTAAGAAATCCATCTTTAACTGTGACCGTTGACATGTGCGCACGTACACAAACATGAACACTCACGCGCAACCCTCCCCTTTTCTCCCTCCCCCCCATGAAAGTGGTGCTAACCATAAGTCTTCTCTGACTCAGGCATTTTGGTTTAGAGTTAAGTGCCCAGGGTCTAAATTTATTTACCATTCTTTGCCCTTCCTCATACTTCCCCAGTTTTAGGAAAGCCAGCGGGGATAGTTATTTCAAAAGAACAAATGAACGTAGAGATGTATTTATTCTTTTGAAGTGTAATTACTGTCTGGAGAGCCTAGAAGTAACTCAGTCACTTGAATATAATTCCTTTTAGGTACACGCTCTTATGTCAAGCTGTAGTGTAATTAGATTTAAAATTATAAGGCACCCTCTTCACTTTTGGAAATTGTTTTCCTTTTATTGTCCATCTCCTGCGCTAGAAATTGCCGAAAAGTCTTATCTGTTTTTGTTCTCTATGTTTTCAGCACTTAGGAGAGCAAAGTTTAAAAAAAAAAAAACAAAAAACTGTTGAACAAGTAAACAAATCCTCTAGGTCGGTCATCTCCTGCTTAATCAGGAGGGTCCTGTTGGGTCTCAGAGGCCTAAATATGGCAGAAATGGCATCTTGGGGTTTGGGGGTGATTCTGGACGCTTCCCCTGCTGCTGAATTATCGAGCTTCCCGTGAAGAGACCCCTCAGTGCTGTTCACTTTTCTGCTAAACTGTGGTGTGTAAATCCTATTGGATCATTTTGACAGACTTTCTCCTCTCTAGATAGCGGGAGACCCTCTCAGAGTCCCTTTGAAGATGCTTTGCCCACACCACCCAGGATTTCCAAACTGTAGCCCTGAGATGGCCTGAGCTCTGGCCCCACACAGCTGTTATGCCCCCTCTGTTCTGGAGGCCCGACATTAAAAACACCAACTATTTATAGCATACTTTTCGGTGTCTGTAAATTACAGGATGCTCTTGCCAGTGGGACGGGGCGGACACCCACCTGCCTGCCACACTCTCATTGCCCAGAAGCTTGCAGCCAGGTGGTAGGAGCTGAGCCCCACCTGAGTGTTTCCGGGGCCTCACCCGGTGGAGGCCGGCTGGGATGCCGCAGTGCTTCCAGGAGAGCCCGTGGAGGACTCCAGTAGAGTCCTCGGAGGTGGAGTGGCTCAGGATTAAAAAAACAAATACCCAAAGACACCGACGTCTGTGTGTTGTTGAGAGAAACCTATGCTGCTCTGACTGCCAGGTCCCCAGGTGGCTGTGCTGTCAGTGGTCTGTGCAAGGACACCTGTTGGGTTAGATCACTGGGCGGGGGTGGGGGGGGCGGGAGTGTCCCATGCAATGTACATGTCCTCTTACCTGGAAGGATCCCTCACATTTCAACAAGGTAACTGAAGAATGGTGACTCTGAATTTGGGATCCAGTTAATCTCTGCAGAGGGAAGAATTTTAGGAGTGTGGAGAAGCTCATAAAAAGCCCTGATAGAGTCTGGGGACTTCATTCCTCCCTCTGCTGCCCCTTGGGGGAAGATTTCCTTCTCTGCCATGCAGGCAGGGTGTGTGGGAAGGGGGCCCCCCCCTTCCTCAGGGCGCTGTGTAGAAAGGGCTCAGCAGCTAGAATGCCCCCCATCGCCACCCCCCCACCCCTGCCCTGGCTGCTAAGCCTGAAGGAGATGGACTTTCGGGGGGCAGGGTTTGTTGTGCTAGCCTTTGGGCCCTCCAGTTCCTCGCTTGGTTCAGGGAGGGACAGGGAGAAAGAGGCCTGTTCTGTTAGCTGGAGTTTCCATTGAAGTGCTAAGTGCTGGATCCTTTGAACCTCCAGCCGGGGAGGTATTTATAACTAGCTGTTTGCGTGCTTAGAGGAACTGAGGCCCTGCCTTTCTGTAGTGGTTTAAGAGCCGTGCCCTTGGTGTGGGCTGAAAGGGCAGGCCCGGCTGAGTGTGGGGACTCATGCTCAGCTCCCCACGACCTTGTTCTCCTCCCCCCTCCCCCCGTGAGGCCGGCAGCCCTTTCAGGGTTAACGTCTCTGCTTTGGAAGCAGCTGGCCAGTTTACACTCCTCCCTGAGCTGTACAAAAATACTTCCTTTGAAGTGTTGGGAGAAGCGGTGAAGGGTAAAACCTGGTGAAGAAGGAAACCTGGAGTGGGGCTCGAATGCACGTCTCTTCCCGGAGTCTCTTCCAGGGAGCTTGCTGTGGGCCTGAGGTCCCCCCACCTCCTCTGTAACCCACTCGGCTGGTTGGTTCTCCTCTCAGATCTCCCAGCTTCCAGCCTGGGTCACAGCTGGCTTTCTCTGTGGATATGTTTGCATTTCAAGCCTCCACAAGCGGAGTATTTCTCAACAAGAGAGAGCTAGGATGCCGCTGCCCAGCTTGGCAGCAGGAATCCCTCCGACCACACGGCTCCCTGGGGCTGCACTGGGGTGGGGGTGGTGGTACCCCCAGGGTACGTGTGAAGCTGAAGTGTTTCCACTTGGTCCTAAGGCACCCAGCCCTGCTCCTTGCCCCCTGCTGGCCTAGGGAGGCTGCCACTGATCCAGTTTCTGATTCCAGATCATAGCATTCCCGCTTTCCAGCGGAAAGTTCTGAGTTCTGACACTTGCCACTTACCGAGACCCAGCATGATGCTCTGACTTCCCTTAACCTCGGTTCCCTGGGAAAGCAGGGCTGGCTGTCCCTGCCACAAATTTGCCGTAAGGATCAGTGGAAAGAAAGGGTTGGGGGCATCTTGAGAAAGTGCAAGACACTTCTCTAATGTAGGGCTTGCTGTTGAGCAGAAATGGCATTTGGGATAAAGGGGCCAAAGAGAAGAATGCCAGAGCAGAAATGAGACGGAACAAAGCTTGAATGTCTCCTTAATCCTTGAGTATTTGCAGCCGAGGAGGGGTCGGGGTGAGATGGGAGGAGAGGCAGCTGTTAGATTCTGGAGAAGAATGCCAACCTGTTTCTCCCCACAGATGGGGCCACACAAGTTCTCTCTGAACTGAGGTTTGCAGTCCCTCTTCGCTTGGAATGCCCTTATCATACGGATTTCTTACATCCTGTTCCACTACTCCCTAGCTCTCTTCGACAAGGGGTGAGGGTCACACCGTAAAAAAATCACACACATGGTTAACATTTCTTGCTGACTTGTGCCAGGCGTTATGTTAAGCACACAATGTGAACGATCTCCTTTATTCCTCATTACAGCCCTGTGCTGTGAAGTGCTGCGGCCCCCGTTTTATAGGCGAGGGGATGGAGGCTTGAAGATGTGAAATGACTTACCCAGGGTCTCACTACTTGCTGATGACAGGTACGGACATACAGACCCAGTCAGGCTGATTTTAGACCTCTTACCCTTAAAGGCTGTATGTTACAGTAAGTGATGGAAGATGACATTTACCTCTGTGTCTCAACCCTGGTGAGAAACTTTTTAAGGAAGGAAGTGGATCATGGAACTAAGTTTGTTGTGAGAGTATGTTCATGAGTTGACTCTTAGCTTATCGGTTATATTTGAATAGACATCAGTGGTTTTAGCCTTGCGGTTTCTGACGAGGAACTTTTCTAATTTTGAGCTCTATGTGTTGTCTTTATAACATAAAGGCTTTTTTCTTTCACTGGGAAGGAGGGAAGATGGTTGCAGAGCTCTGTAATCGTGGCTTTCTTGTAGTTGAAGATCTATATGTTGTTGATCAGTGGGCAGCCGGCTCCTCTAGGAATCCTTAGTTGTAGCCTTCAGTCTTTCCCCAGCCTGGATCCACACTTGGCACTTACTTCAAGGGACTTGACATCCTATCCTTGACCTTCCTCAGCCGGCAGGGGAGGGAGGGAGCAAGCTGGGAGAGCCTGAGTGGTCCCCACCCCCCCACCTTGCACATGGGGCCAGACCCCAGGGCCACACTGGCAGTCCACTGGCCACATGCCTCTCCTTTTCACCTGAATTTCAAACAGGAGGGTAGATGAAAGGGATAGAAATGACAAGTCAGAGGAGTAGGAGGGTTCTCATTTGCAAACAGTTTCTTTTGATCTTCACCCCTTTGTTAAAACACACACATACACACCCCAAAAAACCCCACAACTGGTAGCCTGAGCACATGGTTTGCTCTAGTTCATCGAGGGGCAGTCATTTCTCCCTTAGCAGGGCCCCCCCCCCCCCCGCCGCGATCTGTTTCACTTAGGGCCCCACACCCTCTCTCCCATTGTAGCTTGGCTACCAGATGTCATGCTCCTCTTCACAAATCCTTAAGAGCTTTTTTTTTTTTAATTTAATTCTTTATAGGATGGAGTCTAAACCCTGTATGTATGTATGCATAGATGTATTTAAACCCTGTTTATCCTAATATTCTACAACCCTTGGCATTTTGCTCGCAGTCCATCTTTGTAATTTGGTATCCTGCTGTTCAAGCCCTCACTTTCCAGTTCCATGGCTCCTTCAAACAGACTTTGGTCTTTATTTGCATCTTTGCCTATATTCTGCCTACCTTTCAAGGCTGCCGCCTCCAGGAAGCTCTCCTGGACTGTTGCAGTGCATAGTTAACTCTGCTGCCTCTGAACTTGATTGAAACAACCTGGTCTGGTCACTAATTTGGCTCTCATAATACGTCTTTTGTTGTTGTTGTTGTTGAATCCGTAGGTGTGTCTGTCTCCTTACTAGATTGTGAGCCTACTGAGGTCAGAGGCATGCCTTCTGAACTGCTTTATATCTCACCAGCACTCCATAGGGCCTAAGTCTGGTGCTATGTAAAGGATCTGGGACTGAAATCCTACCATTTTTCTCTAAGAAGGAACGAAAGACTTGATAAATGAGTTTCCAAAATGAAATGATTAATAGGTTTGTATAGGGTCTGTTGCTATTGCTAGAATTAATGTACTTTTAAATCAGGAGTTGAATGAATCAGGAAATTTGTGTACATTTTTTTTTAAACTATGTGTGATCTTACAGGGAAATTGTCTCTAGTAGTGATTTCTGACCTAGACCCCTTTCAAGAGGAATGTTAACACATACATGGCTTTTAAACCTGCTATTCTTGATATTTTGTTCCCTAGTGAGCTGCCCTTTATTTTCAGGTTTTTATTTCAGTATTTAAAAACATGCAGCTCGTTTCTCGAATCTCTGCTCACATTGTTACAGCTGTGTTCTTAAGAACATCTCCAGTCTTGTGAGCTATTACGATTTTGTTTCCTTGACCTCTTTTATGGTTTTGTGGTCATGCCCTCAACTCTGCTGGGTTTAGGTAGGTTGATGGTCTTCACTGGAATTTTTAGTCCCTCCCCTGCCAGGGTGGATCTACCTGCACAGGAAGGATTTTTTTTTTCCCCCTCTCTACCCTCTCCCTGTCCTTTCTTCTGCCTTCTGGCCTTGAACACACCTAGCAGTCCTGGACCATGTCTCTTTCCCAGTTAACTCTTTGGTGTCCAATCGGTGTGTGGCGTGCTCAGCTGCCTCTGGGTGGAATCATGTTTGTATCCCCATACACCATTTCCTCCTTGGCTGTTTTTCCATTTCTTGCTCCCCTGTTAAGTGTGCGGCAGAAGAGAGGTGGTGACATCACAAGGTTGCCGCTAGTAGCTCTTTATTTTTAAAATATAGGGACAAGGGACTTATCCAAGGTCACTGGGCCCTTATGGAGCTAAATTGGCCTTGTGAGGCCGCCCATTGATGTGCCATGGCCCATGATGGCACCACACGGTGGCATTGGGAGTCTAGTGGCTGGTTAGGTGCCGCTAGTAATGAGGGAATGAGTTGTTCAAATTTAGCAAGCTGGAGTGCTTTCACTCTAGCAGCCATTTCTAATCTGATTACTGAGAGCAACAGATTTTGAGGGTGGGATATTTCCTCCAGGCTCTGCTGTGTGTGTATTTTTCTGGAGAGATGGGCTCTCTAATATTCATCTCTCTCTTAAAGGGGTCCGAGGTCCCCAGATGATGAAGTAGCCCCTGCTGGGGGTAACACTGGATGCCCCTGCAGGGTTTGCCCTGAAGAAGCTGGCTCTTTGGGCCACAGGCCTTCTTTGTAGGTCCAGTGACAGCCTCAGGGGCACAGTAGGAAAGTGAGTGTGCCCTTCCTTCACCTCATCCAGTGCCAGACTTTTTTTCCTTCATAAATTAAAAGTCTTTGAGGAGTATAACCTTTAAAAATAGCAAAGCGTTCGTTTCTTTTTCATAGTTCTTATTATAGAAAATGTTACATGTGTTCACAAGTAGAGAGAACCACGTTGGTGGTGTGCCTCTGCAGTCCCTGTCACCCAGTCACCGTCACTCTGAAAGTTGTCAACTCCTGGCCCCTCATTTCATCTGTGCCCTCACTCCCCCCACCACCACCATGGTATTTTGAAGGAAAGGCACCCATATCATTCTTTTTCCCTCTGAAGATTTCAGTACCTCTAAAAGATTTTCCTTTCAAAATGTAATTCCAGTGCTCTTCCCACAAGAGGTTAATGCGAAGTTAAGGATGTCCCCTCCAAAGGGACAGCCCCCCTCCCCCGCCAACATAAGCGTTGGAGTGTGTACTTGAGCGCCAGGCAAGGGATTGGGGGCAGCCTGGTATGGGGGTTGGGTACTGGTGGAGCCGGAGCTGGTGGGGGTCCCAGCGGGCCCTGGCCGGGTGATCCAGCCGTGGATGGTGGATCCCCGCGTGGGCGCCGCGCTGGTTTCGTCTTTGCCTGGGGCGGGAACCACAGGATCAAAGGGCGCCGCACACTCGGCGCTTCAAAGCGCCCAAGCCGCCCGGATTGATGCAGAGAATGAGAGCGCTCTGCTGATGTAATCGTAGCTTGTGAGACAGGTTCTTTTTTTTTTTTTTTTAATTTAAACAAAGACACCCCTGTTTGTTAAGAGAGGTGAAGCGTATGCTGCGGAGGGCACGCGGCATCTGGAGGGTTCCACTCTGGGCTGATGGGTCTCCGTAGGGCAGGAATGTTGCAAGTGGCCGGTGTTTTACTAGATGGCCTTGCAGAGTTTCCTGGGAAAGACAGGCTGCTTCTGTTCAAGTAGCTGATTTTCTTAGGCTGGTGGGGTTTATTCCCCAGTGAGCCTCCCAGTGATTTTGAAAGCAGCATCCCCAGGTGGGGAGTCAGGCTTTGGAGCACATCTGGGTGAACCAGGTGAGGAGACAAACTAAAAAGTAGACAAGGGGTGTGTAGGCTGCCTTTTGTCATTTCTGTCTCTGACTCTAGGAAGGAAGCTCATCCATCCTTCATCAATGGGTGAGAGGGGCTTCGCTGAGGCTGGAGAGTAGGGTGGGCCCAGCTGGGGGCTCCCCGAGAATATGGTTGAATGTGCTGCACCTTACCTGAACATTCCTCAGCTTTTGTAAACATCACAGACACACCGGGCACTTGCCTGCCTCAGTCAGTAGAGCATGCAGGTCTTGATCTCAGGGTTAGAAGTTCAAGCCCATGTTGGGTATAGAGATTACTTAAAAAAAAAAAAAAAATCACAGGGGCACCTCGGTGGCTCAGTGTGTTGAGCCTCTGCCTTCCGCTCAGGTCATGATCTCAGGGTCCTGAAATCGAGTCCCACATCGGGCTCTCTGCTCAGCAGGCAGTCTGCTTTCCCTTCTCTCTGCCTGCCTCTCTGCCTACTTGTGATCTCTGTCTGCCAAATAAGATTTTATTTATTTAATTATTTAACAAACAAAAAAAAACAAAAAACAAAAATCACAGACATGTGGGAACATTCAGAAAATCAGCCAACTTAAGCCGGTGCCCCTGCCTTTAGTAGTTTTTTTGTATACATATTGGTGAAACCCTGTGCCATATTAACCTCCATGAGTAAAATCATAGCCACGTTCCATTTTCTTACTTAGAACTATAGACAAACAGCTACAGACAAAACAGCCCCCCAACCTGAGCCAGCTTGTTAGCCCCACACCAGAGTTTATCATCAGTGGGATCCGAGGCACTTAACCAGACTAAGTCATGGTAACTAAAGTTTACTTTGGCATCTTAGAGCCATCCCAGCCAAATCCAACATGTGTTAAACCTGGTTTCTCTTTCTTCCCCCAAACCATTTCTTTTGGTTTGTCTGTTACTTAAGCTAAAAATTACCTGCTGTCGTTCTAAACTACCTGGCCTTGGTCCCATGATGCCTCTCTGTCCATGCACATTGAATTGTCTGCAAGTTCCTTGAGGGCAAGACTGGGAGATTTTTCCTTTTAAAAAAATTACATAATCGATTGCCCCCATTTTCTACAAAAATGCTTCCCCTGTATTTTTTTTTTTTTTTTTAAGATTTTATTTATTTATTTGACAGACAGATCACAGGCAGGCAGAGAGGCAGGCAGAGAGAGGGGAGGGGAAGCAGGCTCCCTGTCGAGCAGAGAGCCCAATGCGGGGCTTGATCCCAGGACCTTGGGATCATGACCTGAGCCAAAGGCAGAGACCCCAACCCACTGAGCCACCCAGGCACCCCTCCCCTGTATTTTTTTAAGAAAAACTTCAGACATGCAGGAAAAGTGAAGGGGTTTTACAGTGAATACCTATATTCTGCCATTAATATTTTACTAACTGTATCACATATCTGTCCTCTGTGCATGTGATTGATGTGTCTTTAATATTTGAAACCTGAGCACATGTATTTCCTGCACACGGTAGGCACTCAAGATGTTTCGATGGATGTGACAGTTTTTTGAGAATCCCTTTTTATTCTGTTTCTATCACTTTTAGACCCAGCTCTCTCACTGGGCTCCTTCCTGTGCTCTTGGGAGCTTGTGACTTTATTCAGGCACTCAAGGGAGAACTCAGGGGAATGCATGGCTACTGGACCACCTGGGGCACAGAGTTTGCTTTAGAGACCCTGTTGTGTTTCAATGACTTCCTCCCTCTTATTTCCTAGAGCAGAGCCCATTGCCCTTCCTTCATCTTGTCCCTCCTTTGCCTTCTGGCTGTGTGACCTGGCTGCAGTGAACACGGCCCATTTTGTTCACAGGCTGCAGGATTTTGTATAGTAAGGAACTGCTGATGTGTTTTAAACAAGCTTGTCTGGAAAATCTGTAGTTTGAACAGTATTATGTTGGGGTTTTTTTCCTTTTTTTCCCCCAATTGAATAAAACTAATAAGTCATATTTCTTTCTTTCTTTTCTTTTTTTTTTCTTTTTGAAGATTTTATTTATTTTGGAAAGAGAGAGCAGGAGGGGTAGGAGCAGAGGGAGAGGGAGAGACCGAATGTCAAGTAGACTCTGCTCAGCACCAAGCCAGACACAAGACTTGATCCCCCAACCCTGTGATTATAACCTGAGCTAAAATCAAGAGTTAGATGCTTAACTGACTGAGCCACCCAGGCATCTCAGCAAGTCATCTTTCTTGAAATATCAGCAATGAACTTGTGATTTGGGGTTAGTTTCACTGGGTTTGGCAAAATCAGCTTGTCCTCTGACCTTTTCATAGACAGGCTTTAGCTCTCTCTTGTGCATCTGCTCAAAGGATCCCAGAAACCTATATTTTGACTTATGTGTAAAACAAATAGGTTTTGCAAAGTTGAGATGAACCACAAACTGTTGCACTTAAGCCGGCTTCCCATGGACTCTTCTTTTGCTTTGCTTTGTATATCCCCTTGTTAAGTTCATGTGTGTGTGTAAAGGCTTTTTTTTTTTTTTTTAAGATTTTATTTATTTATTTGACAGACAGAAATCACAAGTAGGCAGAGAGGCAGGCAGAGAGAGAGGGGGAAGCAGGCTCCTCGCTGAGCAGAGAGCCTGATGCGGGGCTCTATCCCAGGACCCTGAGATCATGACCTGAGCCGAAGGCAGAGGCTTTAACCCACTGAGCCACCCAGGCGCCCCAAGGTTTTTGTTTTTAATTAGGTGTGTGTGTGTGTGTGTGTGTGTGTGTGTGTGTGTACACACACATATGTGTATGTATGTATATTTACATATATCTGTATACATAAACTCTATGCCCAGTGCCCCGAGATCAAGAGTCACATGCTCTACCTGCTGAGCCAGGCAGGCGCCCCTGTGTATAAAAACTTTTCAGAGTAGAAGCATTTTCTTCATTGTTGTAAACAGGAAATGGACAAGGCCTACAAATTTACCTGATTCTTATCTGAGTCTTTCTCTTCATAGAATAGGCGAGCTCTTCCTTCCTCAGGTGACAGTCATTCCTTCCCTGCTTAAGGGGTTTGGGCTCAGACAGGTTTGTGTGTGTGTGTGTGTGTGTGTGTGTGTGTGTGTGTGTGTGTATTTGGAAGAGTGATCTGTCTCTGCAGTGCTCCCGTGGTCTCCAGGGTGCCAGGAGGCCTGTGATGTGGGTTGATAGTGGGCCTGCTGACTGACTGTGCCTTTGACGCTACTGTCCTACCTGTTTTATGTTGCTGTCACTGTAGAAGGCAGTGACATGGTTAACAGTGGAGCTAAGACCACCATCTCCAGTCTGATTCTGTTTAGAGACCTTTTTTTTGGTATTTGTATAGTCTACCTTCATGACCAAATGACAATTGTGAGTTGGTTTGTGTCTCCCTACCCCCTTATCTTGGTCTGTATTTCGTTTCTACAGCTCTTTTATTTTGAAGTCTTTAAGCCCATAGAAAAGTTGAATGAATAGGTCAGTGTGTGGCAATATATTAACAATTGCTCAATTTGTCCTCTCTCACACATTGTGTGTGTGTGTGTGTGTGTGTGTTTCTCTGTTTTGGCTGACCCTTTTTTTTTTTTAAAGATTTATTTATTTGATAGAGACACAGCAAGAGAGAGCGCACAAGCAGGGGGAGTGGAAGAGGGAGAAGCAGACTTCCCACTGAGCAGGGAGCCTGATGATGCGGGGCTTGACTCCAGGACCCTGGGATCATGACCTGAGCCGAAGGCAGATGCTTAACAACTAAGCCACCCAGGTGCCCCTTGGCCGACCATTTTAAAATTGCCAGATCATAACATTCTATCCCTCAGTGCACCAGCATACATCTGCTAAGACTGAGGACGTGCTTCTGACCACTATACTATCATATCTACGAACTTGACACATTTAAATTTCACATTTTAATTGTCTCAGAAATGTCTTTTTTTTTTTTTAAAGATTTTATTTATTTATTTGACAGACAGAGATCACAAGTAGGCAGAGAGGCAGGCAGAGAGAGAGGAAGGGAAGCAGGCTCCCTGCTGAGCAGATAGCCCGACACAGGGCTCGACCCCAGGACCCTGGGATCATGACCCGAGCCGAAGGCAGAGGCTTTAACCCACTGAGCCACCCAGGCGCCCCTCAGAAATGTCTTTTATAGCTGGCTTTTAAAAATCCAGGCTCTGGGGCGCCTAGGTGGCTCAGTTGGTTAAGTGTCTGCCTTTGGCTTGGGTCATGATCCCAGGTCCTGGGATTGAGCCCCTCATCAAGCTCCCTTCTCAGAGGAGTCTGCTTTTCCCTCACCCTCTGCCTGCCATTTCCCTTGCTTGTGCTCTCTCTGTGTCAAATAAATAAAATATTTTTTAAAAATCCAGGATCTATTCTAAATTCTTCTATAGTATTTAACATTTTTTTTTTTTTTAGAAAAAAGATTTTATTTATTTATTTTAGGGAAAGAGCATGTATGCAAGTGTGGGGAGGGGCAGAAGGAGAGGGAGAGGCAGAGAATCTCAAGCAGGTTCCCCACTGAGCACAGAACCCAGTGTGGGGCTCAATTTCATGACCCTGAGAGCATGACCTGAGCTGAAACCAAGAGTTGGACACTTAACTGACCGAGCCACCCAGGCTCCCCGATACAGTATTTAACTTTTAAAATAGTTATGTTGTATAGGTGCACACAGTGTGGTGCTTAACCAGAAGCAAAAGAAAAAAAGTCTTATCCCACAGTCCTACTACCACAACAAACCAGTCTCACTCTTCCACCCCTTCTGGTGTTCTTTAAAAATGAAGCTTTGGACAGATTTTTTAGTTCATTTTTATAACCATCCATGAGGTAGTTGGAGGTATCATGGGAATGTGAAAGAAAAAAAAAACAAAAACCCTGACCAATACCGTTGTGCTGTTTTACTCCATAAGCAAAAATTGTGATCTTTGAAAATTCTTGCTTAGAGATTTGGAGTTTTATTAAGAATACCAGGAAGCCAGTGGCCTTTGAGTAATGTTTGAATCAAGAGGGAAGAAATCAGCTCTTCCTTTTGTTTGTTCAAAGGCCGACTTTTTTGAGGATGGAACAGCATCTGTAGGTCTCAAGACTCCTTTTTCCCAGGTGGTTTCTCCATCTTGGCACTATTTTCACTTGCAGCTGGGCCATTCTGGGTTGTGGGGGGCTGTCCTGTGCACTGGGCGATATAAGCAGCAGCCTAGGCACCTGCCCACTAGATGCCAGGAGCAAATTTCCCTCTCAGTTATGACAACCAGAAATGTGTCCAAACATTGTCAAATGTCCACGGGTTGAATGAGGTAAAGCAGGCTCAAAATTGCCCTTAGTTAAGAACCATTGCTCTAGAAACTCTTCAGGGTTAATTATTGAGTTGAGGTTGAATGTGCTTTCTCTGGAGGGATGTTTCCTTTTTTGACTGTTAAATTATTATAAACCCTGTCCCAGTGTGAGAGCTCAGAAATTTCTAGATGTTCTTGGCCAAGGGATTGAAAATCAGTTGGTGGATGACAGTTGTCAGGGTGTATGTGCCTTTCATGATTTTCACACTTTAGTGGGGGTCTTGTTATCTGATATTGTTGGGACCTGCAGGTGGTTGGGTAATTGAAAAAGGTCAGTTAAGTTGAAGCAGGGAATGATTAAAAAGGAAAGATAGTTTAAAATTATGTTTTAGTTACAGCCCGTAAGTGGATATTCAAGCCCAGGCTATTGTGAATGGGACCACTCATTTGTGTTCCATAGAGTCTTGCTGTAGCCATACCCTTGATCTATCACTTAAAATTTGCAGTTTTTCTCCCCTTCTTCTTCCTATTCTTTTCCTTCTCCTCCTCCTCCTCCTTCTAAAGATTTTAGTTATTATTTGACAGAGAGAAACACATCGAGAGAGGGAACACAAGCAGGGGGAGTGGGAGAGGGAAAAGCAGGCTTCCTGCTGAGCAGAGAGCCTGATGTGGGGTTCGAACCCAAGACTCTGGGATCATGACCTGAGCTGAAGGCAGATGCTTAATCAACTGAGCCACCCAGGCGCCCCATAATTCATTGTTGTCGTCTTTTTTTTTTTTTTTTTTTTTGCAGTTCTTCTTTCTTAAGTGATGTGAAAAACTTGTACAGCTATCAGTTCTAGAATTTTGCTTCTTTCCCCCCTTATCTAGTCTTCGAAAGTTGCATTTAGTTCTTAGCCATTTTTTAAAGTCGTTTGCCTTCGTTGACTCTTTCTTTCCACAGTATTTGACTTAGTTTCCTAGGATAAAACTCTATTTATTTGTTTATTTATTTATTTTTGCATCATTTTAGATTTAGTCCAGTTAAATGCTTAGAGCAGATGGAGTTGGCATACACAGATCTAGAAACAGGCAGAGCTTAGCCAGTCAGAGCAGGGCTGTGTGGAGGTCCTAGACAGTGTTTTCCTGGCCAGGAGCCTTCAGTGGAAGCAGGCACCAGTTAGTGGTTCATTGGGCAGGTCTGTTCAGAACCCCAACGTTATTCTAAAGTGCACGCAGAGGGGTGCCTGGGTGGCTTGGTGGGTTAAAGCCTCTGCCTTCGGCTCAGGTCATGATCCCCAGGGTCCTGGGATCGAGCCCCGCATCGGGCTCTCTGCTCAGCAGGGAGCCTGCTTCCTCCTCTCTCTCTCTCTGCGTGCCCTCTCTGCCTACTTGTGATCTTTGTCTGTCAAATAAATAAAAATTTTAAAAAAATAAATAAAAATAAAGTGCACGCAGAAGCTCTTGGAGGAGGTTGGTAGGCTTTCTGAGTGTGTGCTGTGTTAGGAGTCGGAGGATCCAGGGACAGACTCCTTAGTGACCACAAACCTCAGGTTGCTCATTTGTCAAGTGGAAAATGATAGTCTTAAGTACCGGGCAGGTTATCCTGCAGGTCACACCCAGTCACATAACAGGACATGCCTATGTAAGTGTTCCACGTGACGCTGGTATGTTATTAATGAGCCAGCTACTGCTGACCCCGAGAACGGATCTCCACTCTCTCTTGCTCTTTGATCGCAGAGCACTTGGATCTCTACCGTGAGAACTTTTGGTCAGATTAGGAAACGGTGCATTTTGCTTAGTGCAAATTCACACTCATTCCCAGGGAAATGGCTTTGGGATTCTGCTGATGGGGAAGGCAGGTGACAAAGGTGACAAAAGACCCAGGTGCTGATGGCTGGGTCTTTGTCATGGGTCTTGCTTGAATGCAGGTTACTGGCTTCTCGGTGATGAACCCACAGAGCAGGCCAGGCCAAAGGTGGGAGGACCAGGGACTTGGCTGAAGTATCAGGGGCAGCCTGGGTTCTCAGCACTGTGTGTGTGCCCCTGCTTCAGTGTGTTATGCAAAGTAAGTGATTTGGGGACTGCACCACCCTGGAGGGAGAGAAGTAATGTGCCACATTATAGTGTCTTCTGGAAAGTAAGGCATTTTTCTTTCTTTTTGCCAGGATGCTCCTTTTATTCTTTCATCAGCAGGTGGTGGAACTGTCTGCCAGGGTCTTGTGCCATCGAATGGTTAGAAACATCTAGCACTGATGTTTTTACCTTGAAGGACCCTTTGACTTAGACTGCCCAGACAGACTGGGCCTGTGTGACGTGGAGCTAATCCAGTTGCTTTTTCCCCTATTCCCTTGCCGCTCCTGAGGAGGCCAGAGTTGGCCCAGTAGGGGAAGGTGTTACTTTGTGAGTTCTTGTGTAACTTGAAGAAGACTGACGTGAAGGAGCAGTTTGCATCAGGGAAACCCTAGGGATTACTGCACACATTCTCCTCTTAGGCCAGCATTAGTGTTTCGGCATGGAAATTGACAAGGGGGAAACAATCACAGAGGCCACAGCTTTGTTAGGGAACCTCACCAATCTGTCCGTGCACGGCACTGTGTTAGGCAATAGGGATACCGCAGTGGAAAAGTCAAAAATTCGTGCCCTCACGGAGCCCACACTGTACTGGAAAACCTAGCTCCTAGCACATTGCCATTCTGGAATCGGGGGGACTCTTCCTGCCCAGTTCTATGGAGCTAGACATGGGAAGAGAATGTGTGGTTGAGGAACAGCTAAGCTGTGGTCAAACGGCAAAATACCTGTGAGGCTTCTGTTGTCAGAGAAAGCAGAACGTGTGAAGGGGACACACCGAGCTTGGTGGCACATCACTGCAGGCAGCCTGGGAAAACTAGGGTAAGGACAGTGCAGGTCGGTGGCCAGGCATGGGACTAGAACAAAGACCGTGAGAGGGACAGGTGTGGTGTGTGGTACCTATAGCTGGGACTCAGCTAAGAACCTTACCCTGCTCGAGTAGAGAGCCCTGTTCAGCTCTGCGCTCTCATAACTGAATGCCTGCTTCAAATCCGGGATGAAAGCAAAGAGACCTGAAGATCTGCCTGGGGCAGTGGGAGGTGGACGAGCTGATGCTTATCTTAGCTGGGAGAGGCCTGGCCCTTCTCCTGGGCTTGGTTTCCTCACCTGTAGAATGAAGCCTGCATCTCAGTGGTCTCTCCTGGTTTGAATTAAGCACGCGCGCCTGTGTGCGTATGCGCGCGCGTGCGCGCGCGCACACACACACACACACACACACACACACACACACACACAACATTGTTGAATAAGAATGTAGCCAGTTGCCTCTTTGATCAGTGACCTGCATGAATGTCTGAGACCTGGCTCTTCGTGGTTCCTGCCACCTTTGGAGTGAATGCAGAATGTCTGTGCTGCAGATGACTGGGTCCCTCCTGGCTCTCGCAGTCTCTCAGGCAGGGTAAGAGTGTAGTAGCCACTTGGTGACCCCAGGTCGTCGTGTGAGCACACTTGTAACTGTCTCCAAGCTGCTCTGTCCTGCTGTCACTCCAGCTGAGAGGCAGGACTGAACAGAGAAAAAGGGCTCTCGCATCTGGAACCCCTAAGGCCTGGGCAGGGCTGACGCTCTGTTTCCTTCGATCCTCTTGGGTGTTGCTGGCTATGATTGGTTCCCCTTACAGAACCCTCATGGAAGAAATTCACCGGATATCTTTCTGTTCATCAGGAGCTCTGCCGCCTTCTTTTTACCTGCCGTAAACTTCAGTATACATCCTCTCTGAGTTATGTTGTTCCTTCACCCCCCTTCTCCCCAACCTCTTTCCTGTCCCTCCCTCTGCCTTAAAGAAAGAGGCGAAAACTTTTAATTATATGGAGACAAAGATTGCCACGGTTTATTAGAATGAAGTGTGGTGGGTGTGAGTTCCGCAGCTAAATCTTCCAAAGTACGTCATTGGACAGTTTAGAATATAGACTTCCTTTTCACAGCAAAGCTGTATTCTCGTGGCTTGCTGCTTAAAAGATATTACTTAGTGCCCCCAAATAAATGCATTCTTCTCACCTATGCCCTAAATCTACCCTGACCTTTCCTTTCTTCCCCTTAATTTCTGTAGAAATTATTGGAACCCACTTATAAAAAAAACTGGGGAGTTGTACATTATAGTTGTTCAAAAAATGAATCCATTCCAGTTTGAGCAACAGTACAATAAGTAAAAGGAGTTTTAGGTGTCTTTCAGATTTTTAAAAAAGAGCATTCCTGAGCCTGAATGAGGCAGTCAGCATTCTGGGCGAGCTCTGGGTCCATGAGCAAATGTCCGAGGCATCTGGTGGGCATTGTAACTCCGAAGGAGTTAATGTTACCCCTGCCATGTTTAAATATTAACCAGAGGGCTTCCTCTGCCCTTGTCTGTTATCAACAATTACTTGGAACATTTTCTGGCAGTTGGGCTTTGTTTTTCCTCCGAGGAGATGCTTAAACAGGATGAGAATAGACATTAGGCCTCAACAAAGGAAGATTCTTGATTATGTCCAAAGAAACTCTGGCCTTGTGGGCACATAGGGTTTGCCTTCTTAATATTAGGTAACCTCCTGTCAACACTCCCCACCCTCCTGAACACACATGCACATGTGCACACACGCACACACACATACAGTTACCTGGACTGGGGGAGAGAGCAGTAGTAATGAATTTATTGTGTAACAATGAATGGTACCTCTTCTGTTTGGGACACTCATTAAAGTCGCTTTGTGGAGACAGAGTGATGGCGAGGTGCAATTAAACACAGTCGAGTGCTTTCTGCCTAAGAAAACAGGTATTAACTCTCTCCAGGTCACTCATATTTGGGGGGACAAATAAGGAGGGTACGCTGTGCTGCAGATGTGTTCCTTTGGTTATTAACAAAAGGCCGGGTGACCCAGAAACTTAAACCCCGAGAAGAACAAAAGTACTTTCAGACTTACAAATGGGAAGATGTTGGAGGCTCTTGAATAGTTTCCCTGGAGAGCTTTCTTTGCTACCTCGCTGCTCGGGAGCTGTGGCGTCTAATAGCTTCTCAGCCTAGAGGGCCCCATAAAATTTTAGCCTGTTTCTATATAGAGTGCTTTGGAGTGGCCATTTCTCTCTGCCTCTTACTTACTCTCAAATACCCTCTGGAAAAAGAGCTGATGAGGTGCATTGAGACTTGGCATCAAAAGCCATTCATTGATAACTATCACTCACCCGTTCTGTACTGTTGGCCTTAAATGTTGTTTAAAAAAAAAAAAATTCATTTCTAGGAATTACTCCTATAATGCAAGAAGACCTACGCGTGAAAGTCTGACCAGTGGAAAAGTATATAAATGAAAAAAGCCCTCCCACCCTCCTCTTCTTCCTGTAGATTCCCCTGTGGCGAGCTGGGTGTCTGGCTTGTCTTTTCTGTGCATTTATCTGTGCCCCCTTTTCCTGGATGGGCTGATCCAGGCTTCTCGGAGTGGAGCAGAGGACACTAGGTGCGCCATAACCAAACCTCATTATGGCTTACAATGCTGATGATAATCACACTCCTGGGTGTGATTAGACGTGTGTGGTGCTCATCTTCAGCCCCTGGGTTTCAGGCCTAGTGCAAACTCCAGATATCACCCCACTTTCTGGATACGGCTGCCACGATTCTTGATTCTTCCCGTGTTGTTCTAACGGGGCTCTTCTAGAATGGAATTTGGGAATCTCTCCATTCCTTCAGGTTTGGACATGAGTGTGCCGCCCTTGCCCACGTGCCTACCCTCCATCCCTAGAGGAGCCATTGTGAGAGCCCTAGTCCCATGACCTGCTCTGACCGCCCAGACGATGCCCACCTCTGCGACCTCCCATGTAACAAGGCCCCGTCATTTTCGTTTCCAATCACTCTGCTTCGATCTTAGCTTTGCTTTTCCGTGGCTTTGGATTTTGGGTGCTCTGAGTCCTTGGTTCATCTCTGTTCATTCTGAGTTCTTCCCTTGGAGTATACTCACCAGGCTCCACTTCTTGAGGTCAAGACTGCTGTCTTCATACTGTTGGAGACCGGCCCTGTGGGGTGCCCCAGGTCAGCCTGTCATTTCCTCCCATCTCCTCCAGGGTTTGTTGGATTCCAGTCTTCACTGGCTACAGAAAATGATTTTCTCCAGTTCCACCACTATGGCTTAGGATAGAATCTGCTTTCCTGAACTTAATATAGGGTTACTTCCATCAGCAGCAAAGTATTCTCTTAGGGTCTCCAAAGAGGCCATTCCCACCTGAATTCCCAGCCACCTCACCAAGGGGTTAGAGGGAAAGGGCCATTTGATCTTTTTTGCTTCAAGAAGCACTGCTCATGGGCCCAGTTGGTTGGATGTCTTACTCTTGATTTTGGCCCAGGTCATGATCTCAGGGTCCTGGGATCCTGGGGTGGTGAGCTCCCCCCACTCAGCAGGGAGTCTGCTTCTCTTCGTCTCCCTCTGCACCACCCCCAACTTGTGCTCATATGCACTTTCTCAAATAAATAAATAAAATCTTAAAAAAAATTTTTTTTTTAAAAAAGCACCGCTTATACTTTCCGTCCTTCACCATTCCTGTGCATAGAACCCCTTGGTATGAGGGGAGTTGGGGGGAGGGGGCAGACCAAAGGCACAGAGGTGATTTAGGAAGCCCGACTCTGTTCTCTTCAGCACAGGTGTCTGCGCATCAGGCTGTCATTCCGAAGCACTGCTTCCATTCACCGTGCTGCCTTTATTGCCACTCCCTGATCACTGCTGCTCCTGAACTCACGCGGAAGTCTTTGAACTACAGGTCCCCAATCTGGGAGAACGGTCTCCTGTCTTCGCTCCAGTTTCATTCTCCTTGTCCTCCAGCTGCTGAGTCCTGACCTGGCAAAGCCATGACTCAGACTGAGACCCCCAGTGATCTTTCTGGCCAGGTCCGTCTCTTGTCTCTAACTGTCCATCCTGGGTTCCCGTGGCTGTCATGTTCCCCTACCTGCATGGTCTCTGTCTTGATGACATGCTGTCCCCTAGCCCAGGGGTATGTCAGTGGCAGGCCCTGATGCCTCGTCCCCTTTCTTGGGATCCTGAGGTCCATTCACCAGTTGCCCAGGCAGAGCAGCGGGCTTAGCATCTGGGAATGTGGCTCCCACTTCCTGGGCCCCCGGGGGTGCTCGGAGGAGCCCCTTGGTCATGGGTGGCTGACTTCTGATTGGTTTAGTTTTGCTCCTCCTCCTCCCCTTGGCTCTAGGAGGTAGTAATTTTTTTTTTAAGATTTATTTATTTATTTGACAGTGAGAGAGAGATCACAAGTAGGCAGAGAGGCAGGCAGAGAGAGAGGAGAAAGCAGGCTCCCCACTGAGCAGAGAGCCCGATGTAGGGCTCGATCCCAGGACCCTGAGATCATACCTGAGCCGAAGGCAGACTCTTAACAACTGAGCTACCCAGGTGCCCCTGAGGTGGTAATTTTTAAGGTGACTTGGGTCTCTGTGCTTTTCTTTACTGCGGTGTTCACTGAGCTCACTCAGCCGACAGGCAGCCCCTTGAGAGCTTCTGAAAGTAGAGCTGAAATGCAGACCTCACGGGTCTACTACACGAGGTCAAAGTCCTGCCCTTGGAAGGGAGGAAGCCAGCTGGGGATTATAAATACTCCTGGACCAAGGAAGAGGATCAAAGGAGGACGCGAGGGCCATTCCAGAGGCAGGACTGGTGACCTAGTGTGGATCTTACTCATCTGAGCTGCTACCACATACAGATTTAACTTCTTTTTTTCTTTAATTGTGAAGATGAGTCTTTACCTCTTCAACTATTAGTTTTCATGCCCTGGCTGGTGCTATTAATGTAAAATTGAGACTGGAGGCCATAAATTTGGAAGATGAAGATGATAAACTGCCAACAGACTTTTCCCTTCCAATAAAATGGTGGGTTTTTTTTTTTTGTTTTGTTTTGTTTTTTTTAAAGAAATCTCGCCATGTCAGGCTCATTTGTCTGAGGTTTGTCTCTGAAGGTATCCCAGAGGCCCCCACGGAAGCCGACTTGGGGAGCCGGGGGTTGGACAGAATAGGTCAGCTTGGGCTGGGCCTGGCCGGTGCCTGCATCCCAGTGCATGTATTGTGTGAGGGCTTGGGTCGGGTCCAAAAATCCTTTTCATCCATCAGCCCACTGACCCCCTTTCCAAGTTCCATCGTTCTGTTGTTTTGACTGTAAAAGTGACACGTGTTACAAAATCAGTTTCTGTGATCTAGAACAGTGTTCTTGAACTTGTGTGTGCATCAGCATCTGATCCCACCTCTGGAGTGTCTGATTCAGAGGCTCTGGGGTGGGGCCTAAGAATGTACATTTCCAGCGAGTTCTCAGATGCTGTGGCTGCTGCTGCTGCTGCTGATCTGGTAACCATCTTTTGAGAACCACTGATCTAGAAGGTATAAGGAAATGAGCATCAGCTTTGGTCTTTCCTGTGGGAGCCATTGTTAACCCTCTAGAGTATAAGGAATATATAATTATATATATGGACATATCCTTTTCTTTTCTTTTTTTTTTTTAAGTAGGCTCCACGCCTGGCCTGGAGCCCAACATGATGCTTGAACTCCCAACCAGAAGAGCAAGACCTGAACCAAGACCAAGAGTCAGTTGTTCAACCAACTGAGCCACCCAAGCCCACCCAGATGGATATATTCTTAAGAGCAAAGATCATTCTGTGCTACACATTGCTTTAAAAAAATAACCTTTTTATTTTAGAACTGTTCTAGATTTATAGACAAGTTGCAAAGGCAGAACAGAGAGTTCCCTGTATATCCTGCATCCACTTTCTCTAATTGTTCATCTCTTACTTAATAAGGTACACTTGTCACAACTCAGGAACCCACACTGGTGTATTATATGAATGAAACTATATACTGTTATTACTTCTAATGAAAATGTATACTTTCATAAGAAGATTCAAGTATCAGAACTGCACAGTGGCAGAAGTGAAAGACCTTTTCCCCTCCCGTCCTACTCCTTCTGTATTTCAGCGTATTTTTCTAGACACCTGTGTACATGTAATTATATACACATGCACACAGACACACACACATCTTATTCCAGAACATGCTTTTTCATTTAAAAATGATGTCTTGGAAAGTTTTCTTATGTCAGTGTATCTAGATCTGCCCCACTGTGTTTTAATGGATAGCACACGTGGTTTTGTACCCTTCTAAAATTTAGTAATGTCTTACCAGTTTCCAGATTTTAAATCTAGTACATTAGAGGTGAAGTCTGGCATCCCTCCCTTTTATCTTCCATTTGAGGTTAGAGACGATTTGCCTACCTTTGTGGAGGACTTAGCATGTTCCAGGCGCTGGCGTGCATTTAGCACTTATCATCTGACACAGTTATCAAAACAACCTTAGGAAATAGGTATCCTTATTATCCCTGTGCACAGGTGTGGAAGCTGAGGGTCAGGTAGGTTAAGCGAGCAAAACCCCTATGATGACTTCCTGGCTAAAGTAGGCTCTCTGCGGTTCTGGGGGCCGCTAGACACGCACACATGGTGAACATTGCTTGTTTGTTCAGCTCTCCTGGGTGCCACACCCTGTGCTAGAATCTGAAGGTGAGGATGTCCTTAAGGAACTCGATCTGGATGGGGAGACATGCATTTAAACCAATAAGTATATAAGTATTACACTGGAGGTTTTAAGTTACTGGTGGGTTTTTGATGCCTTAAAAAAAAAAAATGCACGGGAGGAGGGTCCCGTGTGCCTGGAACTTTTGCAGTGTGGATAGAACAATAGCGTCAGACTTGACAGTGGGACCCAAGTTCACGTTCTATGTCTTACGTGTTAGCTAAGTGACCTTCTAACCTCTCTGAGTTTTCATATTGAGTATCTTAAAAAAAAAATCCTCTTTATGGCTCTTATTAAGGCTAAACAAATACACATTAAGAACTAGCTATTTTTATGGTTCACAAATAATAAATATATATATGAAGTATTTTACAGATTTAATGAGCTTGATAAATACACATGTGGTCACGCCCACCACATGAGTTTCTGGGTGGAAGCTCGGCTTTCAAAGTCCTTGGACAGTTCCAGGTAAAAATGAGGAAGAAACCAAAGCCCACAGTCTCCTTTATCTTCCAAGACCAAATCCTGAAGTCCTCCTGGAGCCCCTGAGGGTCCCCATCTTTGCCTCTCAGTCAGATTCTCTTGATGGGCTTTGCTCTTGGCATTTAACCCTCCCTACCGTCTACATTTTATTCTGTTTGCGCCTTCTGTCCTCTGTGTAGCTACAGTCTCTCTGGAGGGCAGAATCTGTGCTTTTCATCCTCGTGTCCCCTGCGGTTTAATGGAAACACATTAAATATGAGTTGCAGAACCAGATGCTAGAGAAGGGGCTCACATGCTACGTGCCAAGACGGGCTGAGCTTGAACATTATGGTTTTGGAAGAGTTTTTTTTCCTCTCCCAACCACCTCCCCCACCCCAAGGTTTTTAAAACCTTAGTCTTTTACACCCAAACTTGAATTTTTAACATAGAAGGGTCATTGAACATTTTGTTCAACGAGATTTTTAATGAGTTGTATCATGATATATGAGTAGTCTGCTTTATGAATTAACTTAATCCTCTGCTCTTTGACTGGGAAGAAAGATTTATGTTGATTTTTTCCCCCCCACTTAGAAAAGCAGAACAAAATCTCAGCAGGCCTACAGCTTGTGTAGCCAGAACAATTCTGACCAGGCTGCCACAGGTTGGATAAAATGCAGTTTGCTCTTTTCCTTCCCTACGTATGCTTGGGGTGGAGAGCATCCTGGCAAGGATTCTGGGCCAGTGAAGCTGGAATAATACCATCAAAAAGTTTCGGTTGAGGATGAGACTAAGTGAGTTCAAGGAAAGACCTGTTTCTCTGCTGTGTAATGGCTTGGAGAAGTTTCTAAGTTTGTCCTGGGGGACTGGTAGTTTAAAAATGTTCCATGTCAACCTGAGCTGTCTAAGTAGTCTGGAGAAGACGTATGGCAGTGTAATTTTTTTTCCTCCTTTCCCTGGAAAATCAGCTGAATGTCACACATTGGTCAGAAAGTAGGCTTGACCTGTCGAGTATGTGAAACTCCACTCTCTTAGATCCAAAGAGCAGGATTCCTGTTTCTGAGGGGCAGTCACAGCCACACTAGGTCTCTGCCCATCTTTTTTTCTCTTTCTTTCTTTCTTTCTCTTGCTTTCGGAGTTTGCTCCTCCTAAGAGAGCCAACTATTCAGAAAACTTAATCATAGGGTCTTCTCCATTCAGACTTAATCTGGTCATTCAGAGGCCCTTGCCCTCCCCGTCAGAGGCTGCCGGCCGCCTGACCTGGGGCCATGGAGGCCTTCCTCTCGGCCTTCGGAAGGCTCAGAGGGCAGGAGCGAGTCTGATTTGATGGGAAGGGGCTTGGGTTGGGTCTCTTAAACTTAATCTCTGGTTGTGAACTGGAAAGGACGCCATCCAGTAGCCACTTCACTATCCTCCTTCATTCACCATGGCCGCCAGAAGCTTCTAATGGTTTCAGCCAAAACAAATTTATAAATTATGATATACAACAGAAATTTATTTCACAGAGGTTGTTCATTTTATGGATAGTTGTTCCTTTCCGGGCATTTGAATCACCCTCGTGAATTCCCACCCCCTTTCTTTGGTCTTCAGTTCTCTCACATGTTTTAGTGACAGAAGTGTCTTCAAGTAAATAAGTGCCTACATCTGTCCTCGCACTTTTGTTCTTCCTGTGACACTAATGGAACAAGTGGAGGTAGGGTTCTCAGAAACCTTGTCACCTCAAAAAAGCTTAGTTTGAGGTGGCGGTGGTGGGATGAGGAGGCCCTGGCCCACGGCTTTGGTGTATCCTCTTGTCTATTAGCTGTGTGGCAAAAACATGTCTAGAGGAGAGCAAGTTTATATTTTATTGATTTGAATTTAGGAGACTTTTTAATTTTTATTGTTTCAGTTTCATGTTTACTCTTTTCCCCTTGGCTGTGGATGTGTGCCGAGACAGTCTTGGTGTGGCGAAAGCGCCATTTAAATCTTGTTTGATTTTTTGGTTTTCACCCGGTGCATTTTACAGCTGCAAAATATGGTGAGGACAGATCCATTGAGAAAAACAGATTGCGCAAGTCTGCAAACTTGTGCGAGTGTGTAAGTGGGAAGAAATTACCCGTCCCGTTTTTAGCTTTGCCTTTCCCGTGAGAGATGGTTCTGTTACACAGCTTCATGCCTGAGCCTTTTGTGTGTGTACGCCAAGCCCCATAGAACCTCAGGAAGTCATTTTGAGGGAACCGTACCTTCTTTGAAGGCCTGAGCACTTTCTCACCAGTGATACGGAGTGAGCAAGCTGGGGAGGAAATACTGGTGTGTCCACCTGCTTGGGGGCCTGACTCCTGTGATGAAGACCCACAGACACCGACAGACGGACAGCTCTTTGGAAGAGAAGAGAGACCCAGCGCTTTGATGGAGCGTGCCAAGACATTTGGTGGCAGCCAGAACCTGAGTTAGGAATGAAGACCAAACTTTTAGCCCCTCTCCTTCCTGGCCCTGGACCGTGATGGTTGTCGCCCATCAGAGGAAGGAGCCTCAGGCTGGGATTTGGGACACGGGGCTCTAGATAAGCTAGGTGACGTTGGGCAAGTCTCTTAATGTCCCAAGTTCTTTCTTCAGAGTGAGGGAATGGGACTTGATTCTCTAGCCGTCTCTTTCCCCCGAGTCCTGTGTGATTCCCAGGGCCAGTGCTTCCCGTGGGGTTGGAGATCACAGATACAAAAGGGACTATTTGAGATGTCCTTTAGAGGCTGTGAAATCTGTTAGCTCTTGTGTCTTTCACCTGGAAAAATGAGGGCAGCTTCTACCCAAATTAAGGGTTGCTCTCAGGTTCTTCTGTTCAGATTCCATGGACAAATGGTAGGTTCCCTCTTCTGTATGGTCGCTGTTGCCCTGTTGGGAAAGAGGCATTTTAGACTAAATATTTAGAGATTTTTCTACCGGGAGGTGATCATATTTGTACTGAGATGGTGCTTCCTGCTGGTACTTGCCATTTTACTACTAATGGCTAGGTTTCTCTTTCCATAGCTGTGGCCTTTATTTGGCCATCTCTCAGGTATGCCAAGAGATTTGACTAGTGCTTAAAAAGGCAAGTTCAAAAAACGCTATTTTCTGTATCCCTTCTCCCCCTTGCTTTCCCCCTTGGTGAACAACAGAAAACTACCAGATTTTCTGTTCCACTGGGCAGCTGCTGCTGGTCTGATGTTTTTCTCTTCCCTTCCTCCTCCTCCTGTCCCCCCTCTCCCGGAGGCCCCCCTCCCGGCCATTCTTGCTCCTCTCGGAGGGGAGCTGTACCTTTGTGGTTCTTCTGCAGCTGCTGAACTTTGATGGGGACATGCTTGCTGCCTCTACACTTGCTTCCCGTAGCAACCGGTTCTTTGAAGATGACCTCTTGCTGTTTGCCTGTTGTCTCTCATGTTGGATTATAGATGAGAGATTTACCAGGCTGGGGGTAGGGGCCTGCTGTTAGCACATTTCTTTTAGGGTTCCCAGCATCCCTCAGCCTGTGTTTTCCCTTTCCAGGATATGAGGTTGGGGGGGTGGTTTGTATGTGAAGGGGATACTTGTGCTGAATCAAAGCAGTTTTAAGTTTGTAGGACGGTGCTCTTTGTGGGATAATTTGGAAATATATGCTGAAGTGATTCCTTACTGAAGCGGTGTGATGTATCTCTCCTTTTTAGTCTAATGTGATTACACGCATAGGAGGGGGAGAAGGACCATTTGTTCGTCTCTGTGCCCCCCAAGTGTTTGTGTGTTGGCATTAAACTTGCTTCCTGATGTAATCTGAGCTCTGGTAATTGCCAGATTGCCTAAATCTCCGCATATTTGCACACCCCAATTATCCCCCAAAGCATCGAGTTTTCTTTCTCTTTAAAGTAGCAAAATCCCCCCAATGTGTGGCTCCTATCCTGCAGGACAGTTCCTGGGGCGCCGTGCGCAGCTAGCATGTGGATTTTCGTTTCCCTCAGTGCCCTTGCCTTGGATGGGGTGGGGACAAGGAGGGAATGACAACATTGTGGGACAGCAAGGATTCTGAAAGAACCCTTGATCAGAACAAAAACTAGCTAATTTTTTTTAAACTATCCCAAGTGGCAAAGGCTAAAATAATACCAGCAACCTTCGTAGTAAAAAGGTACAAGAAAATAGACACTTTTATGGACTGTTGGTGGAAGGGTTATTTGTAGTCATACATGTGTCAAGGGTTTTAAAATATTTATTTGTTTAAAAGAATTTTTTTAAAGATTTTATTTGTTTATTTGACAGAGAGAGATCACAAGTAGGCAGAGGCAGGCAGGGGGCGGGGAGCAGGCCCCCTGCTGAGCAGGGAGCCCGATGTGGGGCTTGATCCCAGGACCCTGAGATCATGACTTGAGCTGAAGGCAGAGGCTTAACCCACTGAGCCACCAAGGTGCCCTAAGATTTTGTTTATTTGTTTTAGAGAGCACAGCAGGAGGGGCAGAGGGAGAGAGAGAGAATCTCAAGCAGACTCTGTGCTGAGTGCAGAGCCTGACACGGGGCTTGATCCCACGACCCCAAGGTTATGACTTGAGCCAAAACCAAGAGTCAGATGCTCAATCAGCTGTGTCACCTAGGCACCCCAAGAGCCTTAAAATATTTATACTCCTTGACTCAACAGTTTTTCTTCTAGGAATTTATCCTAAAAAAATAATTAGAGGGCACCTGGGTGGCTCAGTGGGTTAAGCCGCTGCCTTCGGCTCAGGTCATGATCTCAGAGTCCTGGGATCGAGTTCTGCATCGGGCTCTCTGTTCAGCAGGGAGCCTGCTTCCCTCTCTCTCTCTGCCTGCCTCTCTGTCTACTTGTGATCTCTCTCTGTCAAATAAATAAATAAAATCTTAAAAAAAAATAATTAGAGGTACATATCAGGATTCGTGTGTGAGGATATTCACTAACAAGTTACTTATGATAGAAAATTGCCAACAGGGCACCTGGGGGCTCAGTCATTAAGTGTCTGCCTCCATCTCGGGTTGTGATCCCAGGGTCCTGGAATCGAGCCCTGTGTTGGGCTCCCTGCTCGGTGGGGAGTCTGCTTCTCCCTCTCCCACTCCCCCTGCTTGTGCGCTCGCTCTCTCTCTCTTTCTCTCGCTGTGTCTCTATCAAATAAATAAATAAATAAATCTTTGTGGGGGGGGAGAAAATTGCCAACAATGAGAATATTTAACAATTAAAGGCTGACTGAGCAACAGTACTTTGGTCATATAATTAAGTACTATGCAAACATTAGTATTGTTTGAGAGTATTTAATGTCAAGGGAAAAGGTAGTAAGTGAAAAAAGCAGAATATAATGTAATATGTCATATCCTACTTTTGTTTAATTAGAAAAATTAAGAAAAGTTGTATGGCATGCATTGGAAAAAGACTATCATGAAATCCACCCTCCCCTGCCATTTTTTCTCTAGTAATGAGATACTGGAGTATGTTATATTCCAGATTCTTCAGTGATCAGGTACTACTTTTATCAGCTGGGAAATTTTTTGAAAATGGATTCTTTACCCCTTCAAAGTACATTGTTTTCACTTACTTTATTTATTTTTAAAAAGATTTTATTTATTTATTTGAGAGAGAGTGAGAGAGATCACGAGCAGGTGGAAGGGTAGAGGAAGAAGCAGACTCCTGCTGAGCAGGGAGACTGATGCGGGGCTCAATCCCAGGACCCTGGGATCATGACCGGAGCCGAAGGCAGATGTTTAACAGACCGAGCCACCCAGGCGCCCCTGTATGTGTGTGTGTTTAATGCTATCATCACTTTTTGGTAGGAGAAATGGCTTTGTGCCTTTAAGAAGGTGCAGTTTTATCCAAAAGGAAGTTATATCCCTTAGCAGGAACTCAGTAAAACAATGTAAAACAATGTATCATCTTTTTGTTTTGATGTGATGGTGCCTCAAAAAGAGGCATAATGTGTATGGCCATTGGTATTTGGATCAGTGGACTGTCCCATTTGCTAAAGGTGGATGAATGGCAGTAGGCTTTGGGAACCCTTCTGTTTGCTATGTTCAAAGCACTAGTTTGAGCTTTGGACCCTATCTTTATTTGGAAATGTTCATGGTTTGGGAAGAATGAGAAGCATTAGAAGATGATGGTTCTAATGAGCAGGATGTCTAGGGGTATCAGAATGGTGGAAGAGGATTTTGGGGAGTGAGGGGTGGGTTTCATTTGTCTTTAGTAGGAGTGAGTGATGGCTGCTGAGGGTAGAAAAGTCTGTACTGTCTGTACTGTCTGTTGAGGTGAACTTGAACCATGGAGACTGTTTGAGTTAGTGGATAAGTAGCAATGAAATCATGGGCTGTCAAGCCTTATGCTTCCTCAGCCCTCATTATCACCAGTTACTTGGGAAACGCATAGGCTGGGTGGAAGATAAATACAGCAGCCATTCCCTGAGAAGGCTTTGAGAAGCCAGTCCAGAATGTTGGCATGTGGGCTAAACTAGCTTCTCTTGGGCTCATTAGGGCTGGGAGATCGTGACATGGGCCAAAGGCAGATGCTTAACCAACTGAGCTGTCCAGGCGCCCAGGACCACAAAGAGGTTTTCTTCATGTGGGTTGTATCTATTGACATTTGCCATGAAATGAAAACAGAAACTTTAAAAATATTTAATTTTTATGGGGTGCCTAGGTGACTCCATCAGTTGAGTGGACAACTCTTGGTTTCAGCTCAGGTCGTGATCTTGGGGTCCCAGGATCTAGCCTTATGTCGGGCTCCATACTCGGTGGAGAGTCTGCTTATGGATTCTCTCTCCCTCTGCCTCTGCTTCTACCGCACTCGTGTTTTCTCCCTCTTTCTCTCTAAAACAAGTAAACAAATCTTTAAAAATATTTAATTTTTAAATTAATTTTTGTAATTTTTAGATTTATTTACTTTTGAGAGAGAGAGATCTTGAAAGTGCAAGAGCGAGTGGGGGAGGAGCAGAGGGGGAGAATCCTCCAGCAGACACACCACTTAGCACAGAGCCTGAGACAGGGCTGGATCTCACAACCCATGAGATCATGACCTGAACCAAAACCAAGAGTCAGATGCTTAACTAACCGAGCCACCCAGGTGCCCCAACTTTTAAATTAATTTTTAAAAATAGTGTATTACATATTAATTAAAATTTGTATACACAACAATATTGTTTTGGATGATACATTGAAAAGAGTGGCCCCGTTTTAAATTTTTGTAAATCTCTTTAATGTCTGACTTAAGAAGGTTGGATTCTAATATCTACTTCCTCACACTGACTGTTGTGATATGCTTTGGTTGAAGTATATGAAGAAAATCTGGCCTTGCACAGATACGTAGTTGAAAAAGGGAGGAGTGTTTTATTGGTTCTTGAGATAATTTTGGATATTCTTTGATACTATATCAAAACTTGACGGGAGGTAGTTTCTTTTTTTTTTTTTAAAGATTTTATTTATTTATTTGACAGACAGAGATCACAAGTAGGCAGAGAGGCAGGAAGAGAGAGAGGGGGAAGCAGGCTCCCTGCTGAGCAGAGAGCCCGATGCGGGGCTCTATCCCAGGACCCTGAGACCATGACCTGAGCTGAACGAAGGCAGAGGCTTAGCCCACTGAGCCACCCAGGCAGACGCTTAATGACTAAGCCACCCAGGCACCCCCAGGAGGTAGTTTCGTAAAGGTTAGATGCAATGTGAAACCTGAAGCCCTATCAGTGACCTCTTCCTATTCTTTTACATTGAAATCCCTTGGTCTCTCCTGCACTTTATTTATTTATTTATTTATTTATTTTTAAAGATTTTATTTATTTATTTGTCAGAGAGAGAGAGAGGGAGAAAGAGCAAGCACAGGCAGACAGAATGGCAGGCAGAGGCAGAGGGAGAAGCGGGCTCCCCGCCGAGCAAGGAGCCCGATGTGGGACTCGATCCCAGGACGCTGGGATCATGACCTGAGCCGAAGGCAGCTGCTTAACCAACTGAGCCACCCAGGCGTCCCATCTCCTGCACTTTAAATGGACTTTTAAATGAAGTGATTTTGTTTTCTTGGTCATTGGTCATTTGGGAGATACTCATTCCCTGAGTCATGCGGGTCTTCCAGATGCTGACATATTGTGTAGTATTTAAAAAATTGCATTTGTTGATATCTCACCTATCTTGTTAGGAAAGTTTTTAAGTCAGTTTTTTCAAGCTCATGATGATAGATACAAATTTCTCAAAACCCTAATTTTGCTTGATAATTCAAATGTTATCATTGTTAACAAATACTCTGAGTTGTTTTCCTTGAAATAACAGACTTACTCATTTTTGAAAAAATGTCTGCCCTGTACTCATCAATATAAGGGTACTTTTTCAGCTGTCTTAAGTAAAAACGCTCTTTTAATAAAGTGGCTAGTTTAGCTTGCAACTCCCAATTGCGCAAATGATTTTTCTTGAGGCAGCTGTCGTCATATTGATATACAGCAGAAGAGCTTTATGCCTGTTTCCCATTTTGTCACCCAGAATATTAAAAAGCATGTGCTTAGGGGGCGCCTGGGAGGCTCAGTGGGTTAAAGCCTCTGCCTTCAGCTCGGGTCATGATCCCAGGGTCCTGGGATCAAGCCCCACATCAGGCTCTCTGCTCAGCAGGGAGCCTGCTTCCCCCGTCTCTGCCTGCCTCTCTGCCTGCCTCTCTGCCTACTTGTGATCTCTCTCTCTCTCTCTGTCAAATAAATAATAAAATTTAAAAAAAAAAAGCATGTGCTTAGGAGTTGAGAGCTAATAAAATGAATAATTATTACTTCATCAGTGTTCTTCATGGACATTATTTTTTTTTTTTAAGATTTTATTGATTTATTTGACAGAGACAGAGAATGCAAGCAGGGGGAGCAGAAGGCAGAGGAAGAAGCAGACTTCCCGCCGAGCAGGGAGCCTGATGCAGGGCTCGATCCTGGGATCATGTCCTGAGCTGAAGGCAGACGGTTAACCAAGTGAGCTACCCAGACGCCCCTTCATGGACATTCTTTAGGGAACTTTTTTTTTTTTTTTTTTTTAAATTACAAGTGTACAATAATCAAGAGTGCATTTTGGTACCACTGCTTTGATTCATGCAACAATAGCTCTTCCCACGTGGCTTTCACACAATTAGGGCAAATGTCGGCATAACTCTAAAAGGCAGATAATGTCTTTTGTATTTTTTTTTTTTTAAGATTTATTTTAGAGGGAGAGCATGTGAGCAGGCAGAGGGAGAGGGAGGGAGACTCTCAAGAAGACTCCACATGGAGTCAGTATCGCGACCCTGAGATCATGATCTGAGCCAAAATCAAGGGTTGGATGCTTAACCTGCTGAGTTGCCCAGGTGCCCCAGTATCTTAGTATGATTACAAAAATAGTTTTGTCTTCATAAGGTCTCTGAAAAGATTTAAAGATCTCACCAGGGGCTTGCAGACTGGACTTTGGGTACCACTGGCCTAGGTGGCATTTAATAGAAATTAGGATGAAATAGTTTTGCAGGTGCTTGCCTCTCTGTTATCTGAGAACATTAGCACAGACCATTGTGATAGTGGCAATATATATTTTTAAAGTATTATACACCCGTGATTGCATCCTGAGCCTTTAACAATACTCGGAATCACAAAGCCATTACCATCGAGGCACCTTTGAAAATAAAATGCCTCCCCGTTTTCTTCTTCCCTTTCTTTTTTTTGTCCATCATCACCCACCTTTGCCAAACACTGGTGTTCCTTATTCCATGGTTTGGGTTTGAAAAGGCTGTGGCTCTTGAGGGCCCTTGTCCATGTCTTTCTCAGGACACTGCTTACTCTGAAAACCCAAGCCTGGTGTCTAGTTCAAGCCCAGGCCAGGGGCAGGCAATGACCTGATCCTTGCCATGTAAATCCTCACTGAATGGCATGAGACTCAAACTTAGCAGCTCATGGAACTGTGAGGTGAGCCCCGTTTCCCGGCCAGTTATGACTCGCTCTAAAGCCATAGCCGGGCCATTAATGTATTTTGGGTCTTGTCCTCTTTTATATCTTGCCAGACTCTGAGAGTCTACCATACAGCTATTGGCAACAGGCCTCTGCCAAAATGTTCTATGAATGTATCATTTTACACCTCATTTTTCCTTGTTTCCCTCTGTGATGGCGCCTTGCCTGTGTTTCTCTCCCACCTCTTTCCACCCACTTAAATAAAAATTATTCATTTAACTTACTCCTGCATTGTGATACGGACTTGCAGCTTCTGTGGTTACTCACTGTGAAAGAGATGCTGAGGAATGAAAATGCTCATATCTCCCTGTAGGGCCCTTCCTTTCTCAACCCCCAGGAATTCTCTTTAGGGCCCTTTTATGGGTTGAATTGTGTCACCTCCAAAATTCATATGTTGGAAGTCCTAACCCCTGGCACCCGGGGGAGGGGGGAGGGGTGGGAATGTGATCTTATCTGGTGGTAAGGTCTTTATAGAGGTAATCAAGTCAGAATGAGATTATTGTGGGACCTGATCCAGTATGACCCATGTCTTTATAAAATGGGGAAATCTGGACATAGACACGTACACAGGGAGGACGCCGTGTACAGATGGGAGGCAGTGATAGTCGTGATGATTCTACAAACCAAGGAAGCCCCGAGATTGCCAGCAAGCCACTGGAAGCTAGGGGAGAGGCCTGGAACAGGTTTTCCCTCAGACACCTTGATCCCCAACGTCTAGCCTTCCTGAACTATGGGACAATCAGTTTCTGTTGTTTAAGCCTCCCAGTGTGTGGTACTTTGTTTGGGCAGTGCTAGGAGACCAACATTGGCCCCAAGGCTGACTGCTTTCTCTCCAGGCCCCACAGTCCTATTATTCACCTTGGACCTTTGTTCTCCAGATCGCAGCACAGACATCCTCCCAGAGTTACATGTGCCCCCTGCCTGCTCAGAGCAAGGGTCCCTTAGTCTCCCATGAATGAGGAACACAGGGTTGAGGGTGGCGTCTTCTGGAAGGATGGATGGAGATGATGTGGGACTTCGCTGCCATCCCTTCTGCTCATTCCTCTTTCCCCGGCATTGATTCAAGATGTTGAAATCTAACTGGCCTCCACTTGCTCCTCAGTCCTGTGGTGCAAGGAGCGTTGAGCCAGCATGGGGACAGTTGGCTTTGTTTTCTCCAAGTGCTTTCTCCATGGGACCCTCCCGTGGGTTCCCAGCTGACCGCTTCTTTGCACCGCACAGCTGGCAAAGGTGGCCAAGAAAAGCGAGCTGCTGGAATGCTCGGGGCCCCAAAACATTGCCCTTCGTGGTAGTTTGGCTCTGGCCAGGATGTCCTTGTAAAACTTTTATGAAGATGTTGTTGTACTTGCATCGGAGGTTGAAAATTGCTGTTAACTCTGCTAAGTCCCGTGTCCCCCAGGAATGTGGGACGCTGAGGAAATGCCTCTGGCCCTCCCTTCTGGATGGGCGCTCCACTGTGGCAGCTGCCTGCCCAGAAAGTTGAGCTGGATGGATGGATTAAGGGACATCAGCTAGGTCTTTGTTTAAAAATATTTAAAATATGTTTGAACCTCTCTTTTATCAACAAAGAACAGTTCCTTTCAGCAGAGAGAAGTTTTTCACTTCCACATTTTTTTGCGATTTTGTTTGGTTCTTTTGTATACTCGGGACTTCGGAAAAGTGTCCCCATTCACATTTTGAAAACCGAGTACAAAAGGCGTGCATAGTTATGTGCTATTTTGCTTAAGGGAAAAGAGCAGTTTACTTCTATTAAGAACATAATGTTTATGAAGATAATCTTCTCTGGCTTGCGTTAACTTTTTCTGGTGCTGAGTTTTGACATTTGAGAAAAAAACGTGTTTGAGAATGTATGTATTTCAAACTTCTTCGGGATTAGGTGTTCATGGGGATTAATTAGTACTAAGAGTGAGCTTTGGAAGTTATCAAGAAATAAACAGAAAATAGGTTCCTATGTCCAAGTCTGCTGGGTCTTAGAACCAGGAGTGTTAACCCACTCAGAGTCCTTGACGAGTAGGCATTTTGAGTTAAGTGTCAGAATAAGGTAGCATTTTCCTAAAATAAGATCCAGGTTTTTTCCCCCTGCCTTCTTTTGTGATGATCACAGGTCTGTGTATCAGGTTTCTGCTTCACTTCAGATCTTCTCTGGGCATTTGCCCAGTGTTATTAGAAACCTGAGATGCTTCTCTGCATACATGCAGAAAGGGCCAGCATGTTGCACAACTCCAGGGGCCCCATTCATCGGGAGAGTGCGTGGATTAGCCCAGGGTGTGATGCTGGAGCCTGGCCCGGTGCAGGTCCGCTCACTGGTGCCACCGACAGGAAAGGCCTGGTGGGTGGAGGTCCCTGCTTCTCAGGCCAGTTAATATACAGTTGTTTTTAGAAGTGGACCCCAACCGTAACCCCTGATAGTCTGTGTCCTTAAACCAAATCATTCATCTCAAGGAGGATTTGGCCAACTCTGGCTTATGGCTTTGCCTTCCGGCCACTATCTCAGCCACAGCTTGACAGGACCGAGGCCACAGCCCGTGAAAGATCAATCTGGAGAATTATTAGTTGTCTCTTAAGATTGCCTTAGACTTGCTGGAGGGCCAACCCTCACGTTTAGATGAGTGTACTTGCATTTCTTCATTTTATACCCTTCTCCTACAAGTCATCCTGTCCTTCCATTGATTCTGGAGGCTGGCATCCGAGTGAAGACGATGACGGGGGCTTGAGATAAGCATTCTAAAACATTTCCAAAGTTTCAGGACTTCAGATTGAGGTTAGTGATATGTCAGCAGCGACCAAAGTTCCACTCTATCCGGAAAGGATATTTCTCTCCAGCTAGTCACATGTCCTCTGATGATCAGACGTTGGACATGTGGCACCTCTGTCTGGAATCCAGTGAACTTGCCGTATTTGTAAGTCAGAAGTTCTGGGCGAATAATGGTGATTTCTCAGAGTCCTCCTCTGGAGAGGCTTAAGAAGTAGGGAGCTGGGATCCACTTGCCTTGTGCTGGAATTCTTGCCTTGGCACTTCCTGGTGTGTGACCTTGGGCAGGTCACCCACCCTCATTGGGCCACAGTTTACTGCTCTGAAAATGGGATGATGTCGGACCAAGCGGCAGGGTTGGTTTAAAGATCAAATATGTTCAGTGATATAATGTACCTAGAACAGGGCCTGGTGCTCTGTGTGTTTGTGTTACATAGTGTCCTTTGAACACCTTCACTCTCTGCCATGTCTATATTGTCATTTATGTTGTATATGTGTATATATATTTAAAGATTTTATTTATTTATTTGACACAGAGAGAGAGAGACAGCAAGAGAGGGAACACACACAAGCAGGGGGAGTGTGAGAGGGAGAAGCAGGCTTCCCGCTGAGCAGGGAGCCTGATGTGGGGCTTGATTCTAGG